>NC_031778.1:3760836-3801972 GCF_001522545.3 Parus major
GTTATATATTATATGTTATATGTTATATATTATATATTGTATATTATATATTGTATATTGTATATTTATTTATTATATATTGTATATTGTATATATAATATGCATATATTATGTATGTATATATATTATATACAGAATGCAGAAAGCCAGGTTTATCTCTCAACACATTTGTTTGGCTTTACAGTATACTAATACTGCATTATTGATGTTTCTAAGACTGTTTTGCATGTTGGGAAACTATCACTGCACTTGATTTTAGTTGTGCTCTGCTTTTTGCAACCTACTTTAAATTAATTTATTTAAATAAATTTGGAAGTGACAGAAACCTACTTTAACAACATCCTTAAGTCTGAGTGCAGTGGGCATGCTGGGAATGATGTAGAGTATGCCCTCCTACCTTTTTATTTAGAAAAATCACCAGCAATTAATCTTTCTTCACAAGTTTATGGGAAAAAACAAAAGACTAATAAAAATTTCTTTGGGTGCCTGTTTGTACTTTAAAACCTGAAACTTCAAACGATTTTCAGGCATTAAAGCACTCACACCTATTATCTTCACTGAGTTTCTAAAACACTGAACTGACAGGCAGTCTCTCCTTTGTGGTTCTCTGCATCAGTTTTGGTATTATATTTATATTCTAATATCTGTAAACATAAATATTATATCTATATATAAATAATATATTATAATATTTGGTATAAATATATTATAATACTATAATTACTAATACATATAGTATTTTATATATTTATATAATGTCTATAAATATTATATTTATTATAAGATATTATATTATCATTATTATCATTATATGTATTAAAATTCATAATATAAGTAGTATATATTTGTAATATTAAATATTTATATAATATTTATATAATAGTATGAATAATTATTATATATTATAATATAATATTAAATTATATATTTATATTATAGATTATATTATATATATTATATTATATTATTTATATTATATATTTATATTATAGATTATATTATATTTATAATATAAATATTTATATAATGTATAATAATATATTATTGTAAATATATTTATGTTTATGTTTATGTTTATGTTTATATTATAACTGTAGCTTTAAACTTTACACATTCTGCTCAGCCCAAATACCAATGGATTGGAGCCTTTGAATACTTTTTTATTTTGGTTTTTTCCCTTAAGTATTCTGTTATGGGTAAAAATAAGATTAAATATCAGTGACACTGAAATGCAAATTAATTCAACTTTCCTAATCTGTTGCAAACTTCACTGGAAATGGCAAATCTTGGTGAGAAAGCTCTTGTGATTTCCCAGCAATGTAAATCACAGCACCCTCTCACTATGAGCAGGAGATCCTACTCGAGGACACTGCAAAGTGATCCTACTTGTGATCCTACATTTCTTATTAAAAACAACAGATGAACAAATCTGAAATTTATCTTGCATGTAAGAGAAAAGCCTCAACAATGTCATCGTGTTCTCACATTGAGAAAAAACAAATAGAGAGAAAAGCAAGATTAAATTTTACTGCAGAAGGTGTTTGAACTTGAATATTCACATGAAATCTTCCTTGATATCGAGTGTGTGACTTGGTGACAGTGATTAATGCACAGTTTACTTGGTGCCAGCGAGGTTAGTGCAGATGGAAAAGGCATCAGTGCCTCAAATATGCTTTTAGAGCAGGTTTGTTTTAGCCCTGAACACACACCCAGGTGCTGCTGCAGCCAAGCACTGAGCACAAACCTCCAGAGAAATCAGTAATTCCTGAGCTCTGCTGCCACATTAAACTCCAGCCAAACCTGCCCAGAGCCAGCCCAGCTCTCACCCTCTGCTTCCCAGACAGGAACTTTTACTGGGACGCTTTGATGGCACACTAAAACATTGCTCAAATGTCTCTAGCTGCTTTAAAGCAGAAATTTGCGATATTTTATTGGTGGGTATCAGCAATAAACAGAAGCTGGAAGGTCCAGGCTGAGGCTCCCCTACCAGAACAGCTGATCTCATGAAATATTTTTTACTAACACAGTTCTGAGTCTCATGAGACCTGCAGATAGTTGGGTTTTAAGCTAAAAAAGTGTTTATTCTTAAGGTACAAGTAAGATCTATTCAGGGCTAGATATTTCTAGGGACCCGAGGATAAGCCGTGTTTGTGGTGTGTGCTGCAGGGAGGATGTCTGAACCAGCTCTCCTTAAATCCAGGGTTTCACTGGAAGGGAACAGTGAACAAAACAGTGAACAAAGGTGTCTGAACAGATTCTGGGCCCCACACTGAAGACCAAACTCTGATGACAGAAACTAGCAAAGCTGTGCTTATAAATCTCTAATTAAAATTTGCTTCAGCAAGTGTTTTAAAACTGACCCTTTTTCATCAGATCTCAGCCCAAGGAGAGAGCTCCTGAATCAGAGAAAAATAACATTTCTGTTTAAGGTTTCTGTTCCATTCAAATAGAGAAAAGCCCTTTGGGGAGATACAGAAATAAAGGCAGGACAGAGGATCCTCAGGTTCAGAATGCCAAGTGCTTCTCTCAGTGGCAGAGAAGGAAAGGCACCCCATGTTTGTATTTTGTGTGTGAAATGTTTCAGTGGCTGTTTCAGGACAGGACTGACTGCAGTGGATAGATGAGAATGGAACAGGCTCAGGGTTTTTGCAGAGTGACAGGAACACGTGGCTGTAACCCCAAACAGTTTTGTGAAGGCCTTTATCCAGAAGCTAAGTTTACAGATTTTGCAAAGACGTTAAACAAACACTGTAACTTTTAAGATAAACACAATTAACTAACATAAATATTTATGCAATTTTCTTTTCATTTCACTCAATGCATATACCACACATGAATCAGAGTTTACCTTAAACAGCTGGCTTTAGGATACCATTATCATTCTTATCAAGAATTAAACTTTTCTGGAGCAAGTAACTTCCTTGCTTACCACAAATCCATCTCCTGAGATTAGTACTTGCTCCAAAGGGTTTCAGGATCTGTTCAGCCTCTCACACTGAAGAGCTGCTGGCTACAGGCAGCTGTCCTCAAGGTTCAGACAGACAGGAGTGGTATTTTTCTCACCATGCTCCATCTCCAATTGTTCCAGCAGGACAACAGAAATCTTTCACCGTGAAAGTGAATGAGGACTGAGCAATGGGAATAGAGATTTCTCTTCAAGCAGCACCCAGAATTACTATAATCCCTGTTGGGGTAGTAAGAGTTCTGGCTGGGGGTCTCCCCCAGAAGATATTCCTTACTTGATAAACCTTTCTGAATTTAGTCCAAAAAATAAGCAAAGAATTTATGGTGTAGAAAGTAAAGCACAGACTTTACACAAAGTCAATCAATCCCATAAACAAACCACCAGTTAGGAACCACAGTGGTTTGCTTACACTCTGGCATGATGAGAAGAAATCTAAAATTCAAGTGAATCACAAATTCCCCTCTTTATCCTATACCAGAGATGTCATTTCTTTCCTTTTCCTGTTTTCCTTACCCTGCCAGGCAAAGTGGACATTTCATTTAATTATTATTGAGATAATTCTCATTTTCTTCTCACATACTGCATGGTTATTGAGTGTCTCTGGATCCTCTTGTGTTTTGCCTTCCTCTGAAAATGCCTCACTGCTGAGAAATGACAGAGAAAGAATGGCAAAACAGAAAAAGGCAAACAAACATCCTGCCCACTGTGCCCTTACATGGATCCAAATTGTCCATGCAGGGACAGCACCATTCAGGATACCACTGCACATGGAGACTTTCAAAGTTTCCCAGCCCTGAGACTCATTGCATTGAGAATCTCTCCACAGCAGGTGATGCAATGATTGTCATTTCACAGGAAAGGTAAAAGACAAAACCTGGGGCTGCCTGCACACTCAGATAATTCCAGGACTGAGGGACAAAGCTGACAAGGGGCTGACGTTCAGCTCTTGTATTCACAAGTTCTCCATCTATCTGCCTTCCCTATCACCTGCTGCCAGAGAATTCAGCA
Source organism: Parus major (assembly GCF_001522545.3). Taxonomy (NCBI): domain Eukaryota; kingdom Metazoa; phylum Chordata; class Aves; order Passeriformes; family Paridae; genus Parus; species Parus major. The sequence continues at coordinate 3,764,810 of NC_031778.1, forward strand.
TCCTTATTAAACACAAAACAATAGTTAGGTAAATGATTTTTATAAAATTCTAGCATTCAGGAGTAAGGGAATGCCAGGATCAAACTTGCCACAATGATTTGCACAGAATCATGGCTCGGCTGGGCTTGGAAGGAACCTCTGGAGATCACCTAGTCCAACCCCCCTGCTAAAGGAGGCTCACCCAGGAGCTTAATATCTCCAGAGCAGGAGACAATTCTATTTCTGCCCTAGGAACCTTCCAGGAGGCAAACTGGACCTGTGTGAGATGACACAGCTGATGAGTGAGAAGCAATGCTGTCTCTAGGTTCTCTTTGTTACCTCAGCTGGAAGGCAGAGAGTGAAGGATGCAGAGATAAAAGAAATCAAAGGATAGAAAAAAGAAGAAGTATTACTGTATTTCATTATATTAACACCAAAAGGGGTCATCAGCAGATTATAAATAAATTTTACAGAGAGAAAAATCGTCTGTAATGGTGATCAATATTTAAAGTCTTCCCTTGGTCTTCTTGTGGGTTCATAAACAACTGTGAAGCTGTTTGCAAATGAAGGAAAAAGCATCCCAAGCCCTGGAAACTTAAAGCTGCTTGTGTGACTCAACCTTATTCATACATGCATGTGGGTACGGAGGAGCCAGCTAGGCCCGAGATCCTGGCTCTCCCCTGGAGAGGAGATACTTCTCTGTAAGAGCGACACAATGTCGCTCCCAGGGGTCTTTGAGTTAGTTATGTTAAACTGTTGTGTTTCATTGGTGTTCTCCCCTGCTGTCCCACCCCGATACAGGTATCTCGGGCTTCCCCCCGCCCCTCTCCTTCCCCATAAATATCCCGGGTTTTTCTCTGTTCGAGAGATTCGCTGTTACTGGCACCCTTCACTGGAGCTCTGCCCAAATAAAGGCTTGTGCTTTGGTGGAACGCTGGACCAGCTATCTCGTCCCTGCTTCCTGTGTTGCCTGCCGCCGCCACTGCCGAACTGAGCTGAGCTGAGCTGAAATCACTCTACTATTACTGAGCTGAGCTGGAATCACTCGACTGCTCGAAGCAGCTCACACGCGCTTCGGGCCAGCCTTTCTCAAGGCTGCTTCTAGAAAAGTCGCGGTGCTCTGGGCTTTCCGCCGCCGCGGCACATGCACACAAAAATTTTGGCCCCAAATGAAGCAATTTTTCCGTCTTTTCAGTCCATCCTTTTGTCACTCGTGCTGACTGTGTGTGCCACCTCCCATGTGAAATACACATCAGCCCCCTTTTCTCCCTTAAATACTGCAGGAATGCCAGGTTAAAGGATGAGAACACAGCAAATCCAGATTTATATCTTTGTTTATCTTCTGTATCTTCTGCAAGGCACTTCTTGAGACAAAGGCACAGGACATCAATGGGACTGCAATTAATCAAACTCATGTCCCTGATCTGAGCAGACTCTGCTTCAGCTGCTGTGTGTATCCCTGGCTCCCTGATGCGTTTAATTACCTGTGCATAAAATTGTAAGAGTTTATACAAATAATAAAAGAAGTCCAACCTCTTCCCTCAACTTCATTCCATTGGCAGGTGTAGAGCATTTAGAATTGTGTGCACTGCTGACAGTGACAATCTGCAGGAGTTACATCAGAGATCTGTCAATCTGCTGCCGTGGTATCTTGTGTCTTGTCAAAATGATGACAAGGAATTAAATACAGGAGCCTTATGATGCAATTAAATAAAGCCAATAGTCCTGTCCAGTCTCAGAATTCCTAATACTGAGGATGCAAGGACTGAGTAGGGAAAGAGCATCAATGTGGAAGCTCTTTTGGAAAATAAAGGGGGAAATGGAAGCAACTTCTGTAGTTGTACTGATTCTCTTGTTTTCTGAGACACTGCCAAATCACATTTGAAGATAGTCAGAGCTTAAAAACACTCTTTGGGAGCTTGTTGAAATCTAGCATTTTTTTAGGGGACTAAGTATGGATATGAGCTCCTAAACAGAGGGTAAACATTCTCTCTTAGGGTGTATATCAACATTTTCCTTCCAGTTAAGAATTTGGTGAAAGACATGAAGGAAATGTGTACTTCTCTATCAATAATATCAAGAAGTGATGTAGAAAAAAATCACATACAAAGCCCACATCATAGTGGAGAGCTTTTCTGTTCATTTCAAATAAAAATGGTTCAGCTTATATGGAAGCAATGAAGAACTATAATAGAAATAGAAATAGAAATAGAAATAGAAATAGAAATAGAAATAGAAATAGAAATAGAAATAGAAATAGAAATAGAAATAGAAATAGAAATAGAAACCGCAATGGCCTTGCAGAAATACTAATAGTTATAATAGCTAGACTATATCTGTCTATAATATATGGTAGAGGAACTGACAATGTCCAAAATAATCACTATCAGCAAAGTACNTAGAAATAGAAATAGAAATAGAAATAGAAATAGAAATAGAAATAGAAATAGAAATAGAAATAGAAATAGAAATAGAAATAGAAATAGAAATAAAAAATAAATGGAAATAGAAATAGAAATAGATTAGAAGATGTATATTCTGCAAGACCTTGTTTAATCTCCATCAGAGTATTTAAAAGAGTTCTAACAGACATGATTAAATTGTCTTTATTATGTTTGAACAGGTCAGCTTTGTTGCAGAAGAGTATTAGAGTCCTTTGTGCAGCGTGGCTGGAAAAAGTAACTTAGTAAATGTATTTGAAATGCTGAAAACAAGCAAAATCCCTCAGCTGTGGCTGGTTTTGGGTCTCTGACTAGAACTTTTGAGATAGCCTCTGACTGGATGCAAATCAGGAAATGAAACTTTGTGGCATCACTTGATGTTTGTGATGCAAAACATAGGCATGAGTTTGATTTATCACTGTGACTGCAAAGTGCTGTCTTCACACATCCTACAGTTTATTAATCCATGGATAACACTGAGCTGGACTGCTCACCTGCTGGAAGAGCTTTATCTACAGTAATAATCATCTGAAGCTGTCTTCAACTCCCTGAGTAAATGCTGCCAGGCAATTTTGGGTTATTGAACTGATGTACCCAGTTTATATAGACATAAAAACATCTAGATTTGCTTTCTGAACATCTTTGTATGTTGTGAAATGCATCTGTTTTAATTTACTTCTATTTTCATGTTCTTTCCATATAGGCCAGATTCAGCATATCCTATCTGTGATGGCTCAATTTCTTATTCCTACAGAAATACCCAGACAACAGCACAAGGTTTTATAGGCTCCAGGCAGCATGTTTGGAATCAGAGAAATAACTGAGAAACAACATAGAGAACGAGGAGAAATAGGAGGAATATCTATTTTTAGAAGCTAAAATATTCTTGTGCTTAATTACACTGTGTTTCTATCTTGTGCAATCCATATTCCCTACAAACATGAAAAGGAGGAAGCTGGAGCACATTTAAATGTGGTCATCTGGTGTGAATCTTTCAGGCAACTAATTCTGCCATTATGATTACTTTCCACTCTCACATGCCATTTAATATTGGAGGAAGCAAAATAGTTCTGTGTGGTTGTGGTCTATCCAATATCAGTGTGTCACTGGGAAATTAAAATCTCATTGGAGCCAGAAATGAAAATCTGCCAGACCTCCCAAGAGTACTGAAGGCTTCTTTTTCTCCCTCTGTGCTTGAAAGTGTGGATGAGATGAGATTACATCACATCTTTTGTGTCTGGGAAATCGTTCTCTCTGCTCATTCTTAAAACTTGTCCCTCTTTCAGCTTCTTCATAGGAGGATTGCTTTCCTGAGCCCTGTTGGTTCCTTTTGAGCTTTCCTTTCATGGCTAAATAAAAATTAAGATGTGCAGATGCAGAAATTTTGTAGGATTCTGCTATTTTACCTGACAAGGTCCTATCATTTTATCTGTCATTTTTTTAAAAAAACTCTTTTCACATAGTGACCTTTGAAATCCCATAAATGGAATTTTTCACTTTTTTCATTTCCTCATAAATTAGGAAAAAAATTATGAGGAAATGAAAATGTCTGCAGCTTTGGGGCTTTACATTCTCTTTAGTAAATATTATATGCATCTCATTTTATTTAGGTGATGCTATCCTGCTCAGCTTCATAGAGTTACATTTAGAAAGGCTGGGAAGGAGAAAACAAAGTGTGGCAATCAATTATCACATCATAAATTATGCTTCTGTGCCTGAGGAACTGATTCTAACCCATCTAACAGGATTCTGGTGCCTAAACTTGAGCAGAGAAAAGGCAAAACCATCAAAAATCCTGCCTGGGAAAGAAGAAAAATGAAGAACGTCTGAAAAGAACACCAGGAGCGTGCTACAGTAAAATAATTTGTATCTTCACAAAAACTTTAGCATTTGCACAGAACAGCAAAGAAAGCAAAGAAAGATCAGGTTTAGCACAGTCTGCATGCAAAATTGTATTTTTTTGTCCTTTTGCTTTTGTACCTTTGGTTGAATAAAGGTGAATAAATAGGGAAGTTTCCCTGTCATTTTCCCAATCCCAGTGTGCCTTCACAGCTTAACACTCTGTGTGTGTCATGGAGTTACTTTACTGTCATGGGGTAGCGTGGTTTAAAACCATGACATTTACCTTTAAGAAAAGTTGAAGTTTCTGGGAACTGCCTGGAGTCTTTTCTCCTGACCAATTATCGGTCATTGCTGAGAACTGACAGCAGTTTAGGCCATTGAAAAGTGGGATCAACTTGTGAACCCTACCTTAAAATGTAAAACCAGAGCTCTCTTGGTTCTCTTTGTTTCCTGGCAGTGAAGAGTGGCGGAGCTCCAGGCCTCCCGTTCCCAGCCCAGGCCATGCGGCCGGGCGAGGACAGGGCTGGGCCTGCCGCGTCTCCCGGCCAGGAGATGTGGGCCCTGCGGGGGGTTTTCCCTGGGCTCTGGCCGGGCCGGGCCGAGCCGATCTCTGGCTTGGCTGCAGGGTTTTTGCTGTAACTAAATTCACTAGAAACTGCTGAGTGAAGAAGGAGAGAGGCTCTGGACCTGCAGCGGGCTGGGGCAGCGACTACACTCTCCAGAGCAGCCATGAGGAACTCTCCATAGCAGACGGCTCCAGTTCCTGCACCGGCCGAGGCCACAGAACTACCTACAACAGCCTGGGCAAGATTTTAACTCTGTCATTACCCAGATGAAACTTGCGGATTAATCTTTTATCCAGAGAGAAAAAAAAGACAGTGATCAACATGAAAAGAGACTTTATAAACTACCAGTGACAGGAAAGAAAAGAAGCTTCAGAAAAGGTAGAGAATTAAGAAGATGCTTTAATTTAGCTGAAATATCTTTCTGTTAAAACTATGGAGACGGACAATGAAGTTCTGAAAAGAACTCCTTTAATTCATGATAAGTATCTAGGGAGGAATAAAGTGTTCAAAGTGTAAACTTGAGTAATTATGGTATAGTGAAGTGCTGGGAGATTTGAAGCCTTGAGAGGCAATGAGAAAACTGTTGTCTAGCGAAGCTCACAGAAACAGATGAAGAAGACTTTTTTGCCTTTGAATACTCATCCTTAAAAATGCTATCCCTAGACTCATGGCCCATAATATACACCTCAGAGTGATGTGAAAATGGGAGGGGTGGGCTCTGATAACAGCAGCTCTAGGCAGCTAATATCAGGGCAATGGAAAACTATAACAAAAATAGTTTTCTTGTGAGAAACTCCATAAATTAACAGGAAGAAACTTCTGTTTCTCTACAAAGACTGGTGAAAAGACTGTAGCAAGAATTGGGACTGTTTTAACCACCAAAGTTCCAAAGTTTTTGTCTCTGTTGTCATGTGAACAAAGGAATAGTGGGTAGATAGGGGATGAAAAGGTTTTTCTGGAAGTTTATTCTGGTGTTCTTATTATTGTAGTTTGTCAATAAACTTTGTTTATTCCTTTTAAGTTTTATGCCTGTTTTGCTCTTGTTCTAATTCATATCTCACAGCAAGAAATAAGTAATTTTCTTAGTTATTAGTTTTAAACCACGACAGTGTGTCAGGTCCAGGGAGCTCTGCTGCAGAATAGATGAACATTTGGGCAGAAGCTTCCTCTGGGGATGTCCTGGCCAGAGACTGGAGGAGATCTGAGTCTGACACAGTGACTGTGCTGATCTTTTCCTTGTAAGGTCCAGAAAGGAGGTTTCGGTCTAACACAAAGTCACAAAACTTCCCACTAATATTTATCATTTCTGTACAATTATTTAGAGAAAATCTAAACTTGAGTCAGGACAGTCACAGCAGTCAGGGGCTGGGTGAATTCTCTAAAGAGAGTCTTTAAGAAATCGGGAATAAAAAGACCAACTTGCTTCCAAGAACCTGTAGATGATTTTCTTGAGTACATAACAATCATGCATAAATTACAATTATGCAACAATTATGCATAAATTATGCCAATTAGGCATAACTGGCTCTGAGCACAGAAATCCCTCAGTGCTGCCATTGGGAAGAGCAGATCACACCAGCTGGGGGCTTGCCAGTGTCATTCTGTGTTTAATGCTGTGAGCCAGTGGGGCAAATTCTGAGATAATTACATTAAAGGCTTATTATTCTGATAAATCACAGGACACAAAGGTCATGATCTCCTGGGAACTTTGATTTTAAGCTGTTTTGCTCAGGATTTCTATATTTAACTTTACTGCTGAGTTACTACAGACATTTGCTTTGCCTCTCTTTCCATTTTGTTTCTTTTCTTACCAACGATCCTTGAAAACATTTTGGTGATTTAGTTTAGAATATTTAATCCAGAGAATTATCTTCCTTAATATGCTTTCAGCTGATCATACTAGGGAGAAAAGATGAACTGGAGTAAAAATTGTTTGAGCTCTTTGGGTGTGTTTTACATGCTGGGAATATTTAAAGGTGCTACTGAGGGCTGAAGGGTTGGATTAGGAACTGCCATTGGTGAAAATTTGGGGAACATGTCTAGTTAAATAATCTGGGAAATCTGTGTTGAAGGAATACCATCTAAAATTTGTCATTTGAGTAATTTATCCATTATGCACAGAATATAAACAGGTGAGTTCCCATCACAGTGGTGGTTGTTGATCTCCAGAATACAAGCACCAGTTGTTTGCTGAATTTGGGGTAATTCAGAGGCAACTCTGGGGACTCACCCCCAATTGTGATGTTGATGTTGATCTTCCCCTCTGCTCCTCAACAAAGCAGTGCTGACAAGAAGACCAAAAGCAGTCTGTTGGAATGCACTGGAAAAGTTGTGTCAGAGAGGGGCTTTGTGAGGGTGGAGCTGCATCACCTTGGGGGTGCAAACTCACCTTGGGTGTGAGCTCCAGCTTTTCCCTGTTCCAGCATCACAGAGAGCAGGGGAAGGAGCTGCTGCAGCCTCTCCTCTCCTTCTGGGGGCAAGAACCTGAGTTCAAACCAGAGGAGAATGGGCCTGACCCCCCTCAGGCAGCACAGCTCCTGCCACTAGGAGATGGAGCACAGCAGGAATGGGTTTGGCACCCTGGCATCCACAACAAAATGCCATTTTAACCATTTAAAACATGTGAGACTGCACCCAGCACAGCCCCTGGGGACTGACCAGCACCCTTTAGCCCTTGTAAGAACAAGGGAAGAAGAGACCTTGCTGCAAGAGCTCAGTGCCCTTTAACAAGGATCCCAGCAAAGGAATTACTTTTTATGTCTTTTTATTTATTTATGTATTTTTATTTATTTAATGTCTTTTTATTTATTTATTTTATGTCTTCAGCTCAGCTTTGATGAGAGGTTCCTTGACATTTCTGTAGAGGCTGTGCTTCCTGGCTGACATAATATCTAAGATGAGGACTGGCTCCTTCTCCTGTTTCCTTCCCACAGACCAAAAGGGGACCCTCCCAAAGTGTGCAGCCTTTAATCTGGAGGCAAACACAGGCTGTGTTTGGAGCCCTTCTCCTTTCTACAGTGCCAAGAGTTGCTGCTTGCAGGTAATCATTTTTAATCTCATTTAATCCTTTCTACCTCCTTCACTTCTATTATGCCACAGAGGAATTCACTTTTATGCTGAGCTGCTGCTTGTGTATCATCATGGCACTGGGGATAAATAAACACACATTTGAGCCAATAAATCAGCATTACTTCAGCAATCTTTGTTTTATTCAGTGTGGCAATCTCACAGCATGTTCAATTTCAAATGATAGGGTATTCCATGACCTGTTTTTAGATATACAGGATCGAATTTTGCACAAATATGCATTCATTTATTTGTTTATTTATTACTTTATAATGATATTATTTCTAATACTGCTAGTATTGATAATAACAGAAATTATATTATTCATTCCACATGCATTTTAAACTGTAAATCACTCGAGAATTTTTCCACTAAGAAGCCAACATGATGGGTATTGCAAGTAGTGGTGAATGATACTGAATACTTCAGAGAATGCTGGGTTAAGCCTTTTTCAGTCCTGTTCTTGTACTGATGAGCTGTGAAATGAGACACATTCTTTCACAGTATAAAATCCACCTGCCAGGCCTTATTGGCTGATGAATGATCATTATCATCATGTTTATTGGCCAGATCAATTATTTTAATTATTTTAATTGATTATTAAATCAATAGCCTCTAATGAAATAAGGATAGAGCAAAAGCCCCGCTGATTTAATGGTGGGGGGTGTCCCTTCCCCTCCTGTGTCCTGGTGCTCCTTGGGCCATTGCTTGGAAGACACATTTTTTCCCTCCCCTGTGGCTTGTAATGTTCCTGTAATGTTTCTTTTCTGGTGATTTCTTTCTTTGTTGAAGTTGTGAAAGCTGGAGATTTGTTTATATGGTTTAGCAATATTGTGAATTTTACATGGCAAGTAACAACTTTCAAGTTACTTGGTGTATTACTTGTACTTCTAAAAAATTGTGCTCCTTCACCTGTGATCTTAGCAAAATTCACAGATGTTCTGGAAAAGTGTATTTTACTGTCTCTTCTGCCCTCTTATGGAACAGCTTACACACATTATTGTTATGATTATGATTATTGTTGTTGTTGTTATTACTATTATTACTATTATTATTGCTATTTTTACTATTATTGTTATTATTTTAATAATCATAATGAAACACATTATTATTATATGAATTATTATATTACTATGAATTATCATTATGGGTTAGAGACTTAATCCAGCTCCATGCAGGGGGACATTTGCCACTGATTTGGATCAGGCTCTTGCTTTGGAGGGAAAGGATGAGAAATGCCTTCTAAAGAGATGTTTTGAACAGGTGAATAGCACAGAAAAGATGAGTGGAAGATGAGGAGTGGCCAGTTCTCTGCAGGTCAGTAAGGACAAGGAGATAAATTCACATATAATCAATCAATAAATCAATAAATCAATAAAATAAAGAATAAGAAACTCCCATTTGAAAATAATGCTTATTAGCTATGAAGCAACTTCTGTCACTAATTCCTCATGCTCATGACAACAGGAACTGCCTGTCCATGCAAACCTGAGGGTGGAAATCATGGCATGGAAAGTGAATTGTTCCCCTACTGCAAGATATTGTTGGTCCTTGTAGGACATTTTTGGTTGTTTTCTCTGTGCATGGGATATAGAAAATGGAAGCATGAAATGAAAATATTCTGTTTGGAAAAGCTGAAGATTCTGTTTGATAAACAGGACAAAAGTATTCATAAGACTTGAACATTCCCTTTTTGGGTCAATGCCTTGTCATTTTCTTCTCTTGGGCTAAAATCTCAGCATGTTTTCAGGCATCCAAGTTGTGGTCTGAGCTCACAGATGAAGAATGAGAGGGTGAGTCTGACATTCTGTCTCCTCTGTCTGCCTGTCTTGTCACACACGTGTGCCCACTACTTTTGTGTGCTGGTTCTCCCTGCAAAAGACCAACACACGTGAGGTAGTTTGTTCCCTTCCAGTCTTCTACAGAAGACTGAGATTAGTCCCTCAAAAGCTGTTGAGGTTCAGATGCACCCCGTAATTCCCATATTTATAATGTCATAGAAGCAAGAACAGTCAAACGAGCTTTGCCATCATCCCTCCCTCCAGCTGTTCCAAACTTCTGGCCATGGTCCTGTCCAGATTCGGACATCCAGAGGAGATGCAAAACTGTCGTTTACCAAATGGGTAAAATACCCAAAAGGGCATTTTATCCCCTTGGACCTTTGGCTGCAGGACTGAAGAGAAGGCAGGGTTCAAACCAAAGGGCAGCAGGGCAGGGCAGGGCAAGGCTGTGTCCCCGCTCTCCATGCTAGCATAGCTCTGTGGGCTCCTGCTCCCTTCCATGGTAAGGCTGATCCTTCAGCTCCTGTGGGAACAGCTATGGAAAATGGCCCATATCTGAATCTTATTTCAGAGCAGGATTTAATGGAGCAGCCAAAACTTGCTTATTATTTGGTTCTTCCTGTGGGATCCTGAATTACAATCACTTTTTCACAGAGCCCACTGCATTAAGGATCCTTTGATGGACACATCATTGTCTCCAATTGTAGGCTGGGACCTACCAAAGTCAGTGGGAATAATACTCAGAGCTCTTACTTTGGTTTCTGCCTCTTCGACCTGCACCAGTTCCAGTTCTGGTTTACACTGACAAAACACTGGTCCTATTGTCTTCTGGGGGCAGTGAGTAACATAACATCTTGTTCAGCATGACTGGAAAAGAGCCTCAATATTTGACCTTTAGATAGCTGGAAGGAAGTGGGGTGGAGAGAGGAAGAGGAGAGCTGTAAAGGACATTCAATGATCTCCTTCTCTGAAATCATTCTGTAACCTAAAATTAGCAGTGAGAGCCTGAACTGGTGAGCACTGGCTTTTAAACTGGTGAGCACTGGCTTTTAAACTGGTGAGCACTGGCCATAGGCCTTTGGCAGTGATGGCAGCTGTGAGTCCCAGGAGCTGAGTGTGGAGCTGTGGTGTGACTCCAGGATTTGCAGGGAGCAGGCTGCAGTGGGATGACCTTATCACGAATATTTTATCTGGATAAAATTCAATTTGCACTTACTGAATATAAATGAGTGCATAATATGAAGAGCACACGAATTATATAATTAAAGATTGGTACAGAACCCTACTTAGAAACATAAATTATTTTCAGTGATGCCTTTCACTGAAATTGAACTGAACAGTTTCCCAAAATTTATAGACACACACATACAAATTTGTTGTTGTTTATGGATAATAAGTTATTAACATTATATTATAGATAAATTCTGTTACCCCTATGGGTTTTAGAGCCTTTTCCAGCCCTGCTCTGTCCTTGCTGTGGGATCAGTCTGTCAGTTGTGATCAGCTGCTCTCTGCACAGCACAAAGCTCACACCGATGCCTCCTGACTGGGACAGCGGCCGCCAGGAAGCTCCAGCTCAGCCTCACAGCTCCAAAGTCCACAACTTTCTCATATTTTCAAGGTTTTGTGTGTTTTACACAGGTCAACGCATGGTCTGCTTCTCCTAAAAGTTCACCAACAGTTTAGCAACATCGTCAGCTCCAGGGTTAGCATGAAAAGTGCATTCATGTAAAATGACTGTTGGTTTTGTGATTTTTATGGCTTAAACAATTTAGTAAAATCTCAGCAGGAATCAGACTCAGCCCTGAGAAGTACACAGGGCTCCCTTCGAGTCAGTGAAACAGTTAATTTACATCAGGTGAGGATCTGACCTGAATTTGTTTCAACTCCGATGCAGCAGTTGCTGAGCTGCCTCACTCTCACATATGGAACCCTATCACTGCTCTATCAAAGAAGTAATTAAAAACCTGCCATAACAAATGTGCACTGTGCCCTACTGAGCTCTTGTGCTGACAAACTGCCAAAGGGGAAGGGTTTGATCTTTCCCTCAGTGTGCCTTGCCCCTGGTCCCAAAGGTTTTATCAAAGAGCTGGGGAGCAGCAAAGCCCTGCTGGAGCAGCAGAGGCAGCTCCCAGCTGCCAGACCATCCTGCCTTGCCCAGGACAACTCGCACATTGCTGCAGCACCAAGCAAGAGATAGGCAGAGCCAAACACTGAGCACAGTTTGTTTTATGGTGATAGCAGCTCCTTTCTGCTGAGAATGTGAGCAGCAGAGCTCTGCCCCAGCTGGTACTTCTGGGTGGTCCTCAAGGCTGACTTCAAATAGCGGCCAGGGCAGTAAAACAGCATGGAAGTGTCAAAGACATGAGGAACTCTGCTAAGGTCCTTATCAGCACACAGCCTCCAGTTTCTGACCAGCTACACACCCAGGACGAGCACAACAAGCCACCATTCTTCCCTAAAAATCCTCAGGCCAGCCTGCAAATAAAGGGAAAGAGCATGCAGGGCATTTCTTTGACTAAATGAGCTCTCAAACACAGTAATGATGATCAGATGCTAACAAGGATCTTGATCTGCTTCCCAAACCTATTAATCTCCTACAAAAACATAGCTGATAAAAGCATGCTGGTCTTGAGTGGTGGCAGGCCAGAGGATGAGCATAGCAATTGTTTATATATATGAAACATCCAATTAATTTATTCAGTTCTTTTTTGTGTATGTTCCTATAAAAAGTTTTCTATGTATCTCTTAATTTAACTGCTCCAAACAAATTCTTATATGACCATTAGTCATATTATTCAATAAACAAGTCTGAAACCAACTTAATCAGAATACATATAAAAGAACCCTTGACGTTAACGTGCAGAACATGACAATTCCCAAATGGATATTTTAACAAAACTGTAAGAAATTATTTTGCCTAAGGACTATATCCAGAGTCCCCAGAAATGAGGATGTTTTTGTGATTCACTAAGATTTACATCAGGCCATAAGTGAGCACCAGATTTTATAAAATGTATCAGTTATTTACAGCAGGAAGAAGCCCTGCTTTCCTTGTGTGGAACAAATGTATTGTTTCAAAAAGCACGTGGAAGAAGATGGCTGCCTCTTTGTTTAGAAAATTTGCAAAGCTTTAAGGCAGTGGTGAAGTTTTTTGCTCATTTTACTTGTGAGGAACTGGGCATATAAGAGCAAAATAATTTGTAAAGTTCAGCACTCCTTTAAATAGTTACAAGACCAAATATTGTATTGGGAATAGACAGAGGGACATTAAAGACAAAATGCTTTCATTCAAAATAAGTGTATAAGATCTGAAATTTTTAGCATTTCTTTTGCTGACATTGCTTCATAATAATTAAATTTGAAAATATATGTTATTTTCAATAATACTGCATTAATTTTTTATTATTTTTTTTTTTTTTTGCAATGAGAGAACTTAAAACATATCCAGAGTTCTTTCTGCACTAAGAAGAAGGAGAAAAAAAAATCACCTGGGAATGTTAAAATTCAAAGACCTAAATGTATCTGTGACATATTCCAGCTGCATGCAAAATGCACTTAATCCTGTGCAGAGAACTTGGCATTGAAAGCAGCAGCCCTAATAAACAGAGCTGGTTTCATTCGCTCTCAGTGCCCTTCACTTTTGTCTGTGGAGGGAAAGGTTCCTTTCCAGACAAAGCTCTTGGTGGGTGGAACAGCAGAGCACACTCTGTCACTGTTATCAGTGTCTCTCAATGTGGAACACATTTAACTTGACACAGGAGGAGAAAGAAAAGGGACTTGTGAGCTGAAGTGAAAATGTGCTGAGCTCTGCCATATCTCAGGAGCAGAGAGGCAGAGGAAGGGCAGTGGCACCTCCTGGATCCCAGATCATGGAGGAAAAATGCCCTGAGGCAAAGGCAGGATTTTGGGAGGAATCAGAGCCCAGTGCATGTCCTGCACATGCCAGGAACAGAAGCACAGAGCCTTGGCTGGCAGGAGAGAGCCAGTCTCTCACTTGGAGTTAAAAATCCTATTTACTCCTGAGGCTCACAGAGCCCTCCAGCTCTCCAGGGCAGTTCTTCAGTGAAACCAGAGAAGTCTCACAAATTTCAGCCTGAGCCTACAGCCAATCTCTGGCCAGTGAGGGCAATTAAGGCCAATTAGTATAATCACAGCCCAACCAGGGCACATGTGTGTGAAGAATGGCTTCAGTTCCTCATCAGGCTAGCTGTGAGCTCAGAGGTTCTTAGTTAAGTTATTGTTCAGCTTACAATGAGTCCACTGAAGTTTTAGGGTGACATTTTAATTTTTAGATTTAGTCCTGTTTATGTATCAGAATATTTATCCCTCTTCAAACTGAAAAAATTCTAAAATACAAAAATCGTTTGGGGAGTTTTTCCACTTTATGATGTGGGAGCAATGTTAATTAAGCATTCAAGATGCCTTTCCAGGTATGCAGAGTTATTTTACTATTGTGGTTATACTTTTAGTACACTAGCAAAATCCTGTGTGTTCACAACATCTGTTTTTCAGGTAACAGGGAAGGTTTGCTTCTTTCACTGTAACATAAGTTGAAGTGCTGTATTTTGAAACAATTGAAGCAAAAAAAAGAGTTTGTCATGTCATTATATCTATCTAAAGCTGACAGTTTTTACCTATGATGGTCTCAAAAAAAACAAATTTCAGACATGCTGAGTGCTAAAGAAATGTGGAAATCATAACAACTTAAAATGATCCCAGTATTTCTAGTGAAAAGGTGTATATTTCAGTTTTACACTAATGCTCCTGCTACCACACAAAGTTAAAATGAAAGTATAATACAACTTTTCAAACCAGTGAGGAGAGTGAAACAGATTTAAATCCCAGCAGTGCAATGTGAAGAAGCTCCTTTTCCTTCCAGCTCCTTCTCTGTTATGCCACAGGACCTGGAAGGGAATTTGTGATCATGGGCCCAGTCAAGGGAGGAAAGGCAGCAGGAACCTAAGGATTGGGTTTGAGCAGTAAATGGCTTTTAATCTAGCAAGCCATAAAATGTGTTAATTCAGTTTGCAAGGTGTTCACAGAAACAGCTTAACAAAGTAAAGATCTGTTCCTATGTGTGCTTTTCACTTCTTTTTTTTTTGTTTTTGAAGGCAAGAAGGAGCTTCAGTGAATGTCTGAGACTGTCCTTCCACTGATACAGGGTTCTGTCCCCGGTGTCTGAGCACCTTCCACATCCCCAGGGGTGAATCTGCTCCCAAGCATCCCTGCATCCTGAATTCCTGACTCTGGAGGTGTCTTACAGGGAAGGACAGCCACAGACAAACACCTGGCTGGGAGCTGGTGAGCCCTTTGTGATCTCCAGCTCCACCAAACAGTCTCAGGGTTCTGGGTGTGCACCTTTATTTCAGGAGGGGCACAAAAGCTGCTCAGCCTGGGCACCCTGCCAGAAAGGCTCAGGGTTTGTTTGGCTCCTCTCTGCCTCAGCTTTACAAGGGCTCCTAACACAGCACCATCACCTGCTGAATTCATCCTGAGCTTGAGATTTATTGCAATTTTTTCTCCCCTTTAAAATGAAGTTTACAGGTCCTACACCAATTTAAGACTCTCAGGACTTATAACTTCACAGCTTTCATCGGGACAAAAGCTTCCAGCAATGGAAAACTGGATCAGCAGATGTAAGAAAAGCCAGTCTCATACAAAACTGTTCTGGGTTCTTCTTCAAATTATCGTGACATTTTTGAGAGTGAAAGTTACCAAGGCTAGATTGGTGTCCTCAGTGCCAGGGATTAACAATCTGTGAGTGCTTTTACATGATCCACTTTTATCTCTTTACTGAGGTGTGGTCTGCCCTTATGAAATTCCTACTGAAACCACATGAATAACATCTAGATTGGTCCTTTGTTATTGAGAAATACTTTTGGGGTCTGAAATTATGTGCAGCATAAAGATTACCTGTCTGATTAGTGAGCATCAACACCTTTAAAGGATGCATTCTAATTTTGTTTTGATTTCTAAAGCCCAAACATTATAATAGTTAATTTTTTGTGCATTCTTCAAATATTTATTTGTAACTTTTGTATGACTGCTGTTTTATACTTGTCCCTAAACTAATATTTTGGGGAAAAAGCTAAACATTTAGACATTAGGTTAATTTTTAGTGCAATATATCCTTCCTGAGACTATGCTTTTTTTAATTAAGAAAAAGAACAAAATTAGGCACAGAAATGTGTGCTGACTTGCAACCTAAATTTCCTGGGCTTGATTAAAATAAAATAAAATATCTCCCACTGATACTTGAAAGCTTTTGAAGTAAACAACAGCATTTCCTATTTCTGTGGAATGAGGCCATCCCTCTCACAAATGATGGAACCTGCAAATCTTTCACATTTGTGTCATTTCATTGTATTTCATGAATAAGCACTAATATGAAGGTCTCTCCCTGGATTTCTGTCCTTGCTGCCATCTCCTGCCATCCTGATCCCAGATCCCTCTGTTCCTCTTAGGGGAATTAAAAATTGCTTTGTAAGTCCCCTTTCAACAAAAAAAAATATTTGTTAACATGTTATGTTTGCAAGCAGTGTTCCAAAGTTTTTATCATATAATCAAAAAGATGTAAGTAGCATTTGGTAAAAAAGAAATCTTTGTAGCTTGGGAGGCTGGCAAACAAAAAGTGACAAAATTCAGTGGAAACATTTTAGTGTTTCTGAATTTGCTTCCTCTCAGCAACTGGCATGGTTGAGATGCAAAAACAAACAGAAAAGCTCCCAAACTTTGCTCTTACTGAACCATGAAGTAAATGCAGTTTTCACTGGAATGTTCTTGCTCGTGAGCAGTGCATTTCGTGCCCTGCTAAAATGCTGAGTGAGCAAACTGTGCTTGACTTCAGGTGCTGCTCTGCTGCATGAAGGTGAAGTAATTTAGTGGCTGTGTTTTCCTGCAAGTGACATAAACACAGAGTAACAATTAGCGGTGCTCAGAGAGGTGTTGACGCCGATTCCTAGAGGAGATGATTTACTCTTAGTGCTGACCTGTCAGTAAACAACGCTAAACTTCACTGAGAAACAGCAAGGCTTTAGTGTGTAAGTGCTTTTGTTTGCCAATGTTGCTGAGTATTTCTTTCCATCTGGCCCAGGTCCTGGGGGCTTTATGGTTATGCCCATTGATAAAGGCCAGGTGGACGAGTTTTGTGAGCTGTCTGTCACTTCTTCAGAAATGGGATGTGGCTGCAGCTGAGAGAAAAATAGAGGAACAAAAGAGGTGGGCAGGGGAGCAGAATTCCTCTCATTCCCAGCCCCTTCTCCTGTTCAAGCTCAGCAACACCTGGATGTTCCCCCAGTAATGCTGCTCTGGGGATTCCCTGGGAGCTGCTGTGAGCAGCAGTCGCCTCTTTCATCAAGAAACAACCCAAGAGCGCTTGGTGAACGCTCGGCAGCGCTTGCACTGCCTGGGGAGATGCTGTGGAAACTGAGCTGTGGTGCCCTTGCTGGGTTTGTCTGAAAGCCTTCCTCTAAAATGTTCCGTTTTCATGGATTGTGTATGATTTCTGGCTAGATGGTGGTGTTAGTCTGGTGTTTGTAACAACTTCAGGTAGCTTTTCTCCCAGCTTGCTAAATGCATTAGCTCATTTTTGTACCATGGGAGTCTCGGTGGTTCTACTGAATTGAGATAAATTGTGTAGGACAGAAGGCACCTGGTGCTCTTTGGCATAAAATATGTATCTAAAACTTAAACCTGGAATGTTTTCTTACAGAGCACAGACCTCAAAGCTTGTAGTAACTTTTGGCTGCCCTTCTTGTCAGGATTGGCATTAGTGACATCTCGGTCCTCTTGGACAAAACCACACAAAAAACAAAATCCATGCATTCTTAAATACAGGAGTAAGGTGCAGAAAGGCATTTAAGAAAATGCAACTTCCATGGTGATTAGGATGTGCACTTTATTTAGGTCTAGCACTTAACAAATCAATGTTTTAGCAAAGGAAGCTTTGCCGGAGCAGATTGGGTTTGAAGACGATGTAAACTCCAGGGAAGGAGGTGAGCTGCTACTTGGATTTTCAGTGTCACTGCAGTGAACAGGTGGCTATTTACAGCAGTGTTTACCAAAGAGGTACTTAGGATAATATTTACTAAGAGAGCAGTGGAGAGAGAAAGCAACCAAATGTTTTGGTTCCTCTGGAATTCATCCCCTGTCAGCCTGGGGGGGCCAGTGGTTTCAGACAGAGCAGTGAGGCTGCAGCTTGTTTTATTTCCCTTCCCCACTTTCCTTCCTCAGCCCCTCCAGGGAACAAGTGGTGTCTTTTACTCTGCTTGTGATGAGGACATCCTTTGCTAATCAGCTGTAGTGGAAAGCAGATGATTGTTTCTACTCAGTAAATTCTGACTGAGACTTCAGTGAGGGCTAAATTGAGCTTCATTACACACTGTTTACATATTGAAGGGATTCCTTGGGAGATTATTGCTAGAAATTGTCCTTTTCTATAAAAATCTAAAGGTGTTTCAAAAGTATTGGGAGTAAAATCTTTGTACTTATCAATGTTCTGCAGAAAGCACCTTAAGAATCTGAATTTTCCTATGCCTCAGCTATTTATCTACTCATTTTTAAGGGTTATTGAGTGATTCAGCTGAATTTGTATCTCTCTCTACTTGTGAAAATGATTTTGAAGCAGTGTCTGACTTGTGTTCAGTGAGAGAAGCCATGGATGTATTTCAGTATCAGACACTGCCCCTTGTCCTTAACTCTCTAGTTTTGAAAGCGCTTCTAAGTGTTTCTGCAGTTTAAAGTTTCTGTTCTTTTTTCTCCTTAATAAATAGAAATAATAGATTTTTGACCTCTTTATTAATTTCAGTTTTGAATGTAATAAACAATTGTGTTATTTCAGTGTTTTGTTAATTGTAAAACAATAATCTTGAATATTTTGCCCATTTCTAGGGATTTAAATGTTTCTGTACAGTGCTGGACAAAAGTTCAGGAGCTTCTTAGGCACTCTTAGGTTCAGGAGAACTTTTCCATCACTTTCTTTAGGAACTGAATCCAGCCCGTAGCCCGTGTTTCCACCTCCTCTGAACTTAGACTTTCAAATCTTGATCATGTGTGTGACTGAACTGAAAAAATCTTGATTTTCTCATCAAAATTACTGTAAATTCTTCATTGTTGTCAAGGTAGAAAGGCTGTGAAAAGCTTGCTCTCAGCCCTGGCCTCTTTGAGCATCTGAATATTCATTTATTTTTTACATGGGAATAGTGAGTTTGTAAACAAGCTTTGCTTTGCAGTAACTGTGAAAATTATCCAAGTGTGATGGTGGAAGTGATGTACTTTGAGCAGTGTATTGAGGAAGAGGGGGAGCACATCAGTAATTGTTTTCATTGCTGCTTTTTCTAAACAGGAAGAGTAATTAAAAATTAAGTACAGTGTTTACCATTATTCTCATTTTTTTTTTTTCACAGAAAAAAACCTGTTCTAGCTATGGTGTCCTGTGCATTGCATGAAGACTTCTTATAACAGGAGTGTCCCTCTTAGGGGAATTAAAAATTGCTTTGTAATTCCCCTTTCAACAAAGCAAAATATTTGTTAACATGTTGTGTTTGCAAGCAGCGTTCCAAAGTTTTTATCATATAATCAAAAAGCTTCCATTATTAATTATTATTATTAATCAATTAATATAATTATTAATCAAAAATACTTCCATTATTCAAACGTTTACAACTCATTTTAGGTTGTTGTACTGCTCACAATTAACTTTATTCCCTTGACAAGTGAAAATTATTACAAATAGATGCTGGATATACAAATTAAAATTTCACTTATAATTAGGCACTCAGCATATAACTGTGGCCAATTAAAAGGGAGATAATTGGCTAAAAGCTAAGGGTAGGCATGGATTCAGAGCAGAGCTGTGGAGAGCACCGAGGGGCTGCCTAGGACAGGGCACTGCAGGAATGTTTTGCTCTCAATTAATCCATGTAATTGGCTGGTGTCAGAGCAGTGCTGTAAAACAGCAACGTGACACCCATGAACAGGCAGATCTACCCTCAGTTTAAATCCTAACTGAGGTCAAATCCCCTAACTGGGAAGCTTCTGAGGTAAGAGCAGTGTCAATTAGATTTTCTAATGCAGATCCTACTGTATTTTATTGTCAGAATTATATAAAATTACCTTTTACTGGTTAGATGCCAGTTCCCCTAAAAAAAAATAGATGAGGTTTAATAGCCTCTTTTTTAAAGGAAACTGTCTGGTGGAATCAAAACCAAAAAAGGTCTGGTTTATGAAACCCATGGGCAAACTGCTGGTTATCCAGGGACTGTCAGCACACACTGCATTTCAGCTTTGTATTTATAGAAAGGCACAGAGAGCACTGGAAAGATGAAGATGTGCAGTTTGTGTGGCTGTGTGTAGTCAGTACACTTAGGGAGCAGTGTGACTGTGTTTTTAAGATAATGCCTGTGCAATCAACCATAGCACATAATATTGCAGCTAATTCAACACTCTGCAGTCCTCAGGAGAAAACCAGCAGGTTTATGCCCCCAGGTAGTCATAAAATAAACCCTGGAAGCAACCAGTGTACATAACTTCAGTTTGAATAGAAACAAAGTAAAATCAACTGTAAACTGAGAGAATTTATTATCTTGCATAGCTGCCATGTCTTTAATTTCATGTTTGTGCTGGAATGGTGATGGCTGCAGTGCTGACTGGAGGAATGGGATCCTCACAAAGGTTTTAAGATCAGCATTTAGTTCTGTGAAAGTCTGGATTACCACACCATTGACATCAGAAAGGCAAACCTGGTTTGGAAGCAGACTCCTTAGAAAACCAGCATAAAAATGAGACTGCTAGCAAATGTGAAACATGCTGTTAGGTTTTGGACTTTTCAAAGACATGTATTTTGAGATAAATGTGCAATAAAGCCTGTGTTTAATCTAGGAAGAGGAGCAGTATTCTACTGGTAAGAAGCAGAAGGAAAATAGATTGCATCATCTCTAACCTTTGCAGTCATAGGCTCAGTGAACAGAACATCAAAACCAAATGTAAGGAAAACAAGCCTCTGTGTTCAATTTACCTAGTGATATCCAGCCTTACAAGAAGCTTTGAGTCTATTCATTCTTTAGCTGCAGTGTGAAAAAGTCAGTACAGGGCTAAGTCCTCAATGGATGAATATATCTAGGGGAAAAAATTGCTTAAAGCCAGATCCAAGGTCTGTCAAAGTGACTGGAAATAGTCCCAGAGACTCCAGGGACTGCAGATCAGGCTCTCAAACATGTAAATGAAAGTTTGATTGCTCTGGGTGAGCAATACTTCTGTTAATCATCCAGCAAAATAGATCTGATTATTTGGAACAGCAAAACAACCATTTGGTCCCTGCCAGAATACAATGCATGTTTGAGCATATCAAATGTGTTTGGAGTTAGGGAAGGAAGAATCTCGAGATGTTTGGGTTTGGTTTAGAGACGCACCCGGAGTCTGTGTGTTAGCTGAAGCTGCTCACCCTGCACCAAGGGCTGGCTGGGGAGTGAGCAGCCCTGCCAGACCCCTCCAGTGCCAGGAGCCAAAAGTGCCAGAGCAGCCAGCGTGGTGGAAAAGGAACCAGGAGCTGGGAACAGAGGCTTTTTCAAAGTGTCTTTTGGAGAGAGCTCAGCTTTCCACAATGCTGGTGTAGAGAACAGCTTGGCTCCAACCCTGCTGCCATGCAGGAGACTCTTTGAAACCATTGTCCCCCTCTGGCATGTCCTCCTGAGGCCACTGTCCCCCTCTGCCATGTCCTGAGACCACTGTCCCCCTCTGGCATGTCCTCCTGAGGCCACTGTCCCCCTCTGCCATGTCCTGAGACCACTGTCCCCCTCTGGCATGTCCTCCTGAGGCCACTGTCCCACTCTGCCACATCCTCCTCTCCTGACTCTCCTACCCCCTGAGGCTTCTGCCCTTTGGGCTTTGGCAGCAACATGGAAATTTCTCTTTTGGAATAATGTGATTTATTTTTTCCCTCGGTTTCCTTTCAGGTGTATGTATGTGCATGGGGGTGTAGAAAAGGGATGGTGGAGAACAAAATCTGGAATTTTCTTGACCTTCCAATCCTGCCCAGATGAGGTGCTTCCCTAAGCTGGTTTGATGGCTGCGTTTTCTCTCCTTGCTGGGTGCTGGAGGATGTAAGAAGTGCTGATGTCCTTCCCCTTACTAAAATTAGGAAGCTTCAGTTTTGTGTCTGGGAGAATCTGACAATGGTTAGGCATGGTGAAAACTAGGAGGTATGAAAAACTGATGTGGAGACAAAACTCCCTGTGCTGTGCTTGCTTGCTTTCTGCTGGAAAAAATCCTTACTGCAGGAGGAATACAAAATAAGGAGAATGAAGCCTTCAATGCACAGTTCAAATGAAAATGCTTTTTTTCTGCTGCCAGTGCAAAATACCAGTGATTTTCTGCTCTGGGGAGAGCTCAGCCCATAGGAAATAGTACCTCATGGAGCTTGTGTTGACAAAATATCTGAATTCCCACTTTCCATTGAGGTGAAACTGGCCCTGTGGAACAGCTGACATACCTTAACTGGAGTTCTGTGCACTCTTTACTGAATGTGACATTTGGAGCGTGTGTCTGACAGCTTATTGTGGAGTTCTGTCACTGCCATGGCAGAATCTGTACCCAACTTAGAGAAGGAGAGTTCCTTTCTCAAACAGAAATCACACAGATGAATTTTAGTTGGTAGCTAATTAAAGTGTAAGTAGATAAATATGTAGCTAAGGACAGTGGATTAACCTGAGGATATGAAAGGAAAAATTGATTCCTTGATTCCTTTTTTCAAAAGACCATAAAAAGCATCACTCTGAAGACAGCTGTCATCTTTTTATTGGCTTGGGTGCATGTGTGGAGCTTTTTGTTTGTTTTTTAAGGGGAGGAGTAGAAGTCTTCTTTGGCAAGATTTCTTTGTCTGAGAATCTCTGATTAGGAATGTTGTGCTTTAGTTATCCTGGTGCCTGGTTCTGGGCCAGGATTTCTCAGGATGGAGGATGTTCCCAGTGGTGGTGTGCTTTTTTGCCACTAGCAATGGTTTTTCCTAATAGGGCAAGCTTATGAGGCTCATTACCATGAAGGGAATAATGGGAAAGGAAGTTTCAGTGGGATCCTTTTTTGTTTGCCTTTTTAAAAACAAGGGAGATGGAGACAAAGGATGGAGTTAATATAAAATCCTGCTCTCCAGTTAGCCCAAGAGATGACCTGCAGTTTTTGGAATTACGGTATGTTCAAAGATATGTCACTGAAATAATGTAATGCCACAGACATTAGGCCATAATGACCTAAAAAAGTATGTGTTTAGTAGTTTGCAGCTGGAGTCAAGGAAGGAGCAAAACCGCTTGAAGTGAGCCAGAGCCGCGCATTCTGAAAACCATCATTACGTTTGGAGCACTGGCTGGGGAAAACATCCCCAGCTGACAGTGTGCCTTTGGTGTAGATGGAATGTCACTGGATCAGTGGCCTGAGAGGGTGCAAGGGGAGTTGGACAAGGGATTTTTGATTTTTTTTGTAGCTATCAACTATGATCTGAAAGATCACAACTGTAGTCCCCATCAACAGCAGTCTGGAATTTTATGGGGTGGAGTTTTTGTTTGGGGTTTTTATTTAGCAAAGAGAAAGGACTTTTGAGAAAAAGGAATTGATGTGGATCACACAGAATAGGTAAAGGTCTTCTGAGTGTCCTCAAATACTTCCTGATGACCACAAGGTCTAAATAAGCATAGCTATGTGCTCAATAGTTAACCAAATTAGAGATGAATTTATTAATTAAATCTCAGGAGGCCTCATATTATTGTTAATCTTGCCTGTTCACCTACTCATCTATGCAGCCCTTTTGCTGAAAACGGCAGTGTGAAGAGCTGAAATCTCTCTTGGTGGCACCACAGCTTTCCTAGTGCCTGCCTCAGCAGTGGGCAAAACCAGGGAATTCGGATTTATTAATTGCTGATTTTCCTGACAGGGCATGTACCTTTTCTGATGTCTAATTAACCAGTTCTTGCATTGAAGATTTAGCATTAAAACTTCCTTTTAGAGTTATTTTTTTATCTCCATACGTTGTCCTACTCTTCCTCAAAGCAGTTTTAGGTGTGGACCCCACAGCTGTATCAATTGCCTGTCTGTTTACCTGGTGGAGTCTTTCTGCACTTGCTTCTAAGTGAAACCAATATTCCAGCACTGTTGCCCTCCTTAGTGTGAGGTAGGAACCACCTGATGTCAGACTTGAGGTGTTTCAAAGCACCTGCCCCACAAGGGAGTACAAGTTTTCCTTTGGAGCTTTTGCTGGAGAGGGCTGTGTTTTACTGAGCCCCTCACTTTGTTCCAGAGATGTTGGCTGAGTTAATAAGGGATCATCAAGTCCTACAAACCTGTTTTCCTGTATCTAATCACACTTAGCAGCAGTTATCTCAAAAGTGAAGGTGGTAAGCAGAATTAAGTACAAAAGTGATTCTGATGTGGCTGAAAAATAACCACATTGGCTTTCTTGTTTTTTTTCCCCTGGAATGTTAATGCTGTGGTGTTTGGGTGTTTTGAACACAAAATGCTTTTTGCTTCCCCTCCAGTGGTCTGGTGTCCTTATGTTAAGCAATTCCAAGGACAGTCTGTTCCAGAACATCTTTGGTTAATAAGAAGCTGAAAGATAAGCCTTGTGATAATTGATAAGTCATTAGCAGGACTCTAGTTCATCAGATAACGCAATTAATGGTTTCACATTTCCTAAAAAGTGGCAGTGTTGGGCTGAGTCACTGTGAGATGTAGGATGAGGAATTGTTTTGCAATCCAGTTTGAATCCAGGACAGATTTATGTCCCAGTGTGTTTGTTTCAATCCATACATTGGTTTTTCAATCATTTTTATTGACTTTGAATACTCAGTTGAGTGCTGAATTTGTATCTCATTCCCTCAGGTTTTGTACACCAGGATCTGTTGTTTGTTCTCACTTATCTGTGTTAATCAGTGGGCTGGCACAGCAATAAAGTACTTCCCTTTTTTCACTCTGTAGGTGTCAGAAATATGGATTATAATTTGAACATCATGGAACCAAGCTATTCCATAATTGGATTACGAAGGAGGATAAAAATTTATCAGAATTCATCCCACATTTCTTAGGAATTTAGTTATACATTTGAAATTCAATTTTTTTCAGCTGGTTAGAACCAAAATTTTTACTTTCCTTGTGTGGTATAAAAGTTCAAAAGACTGTGAAGAGAGTAACACAGCATAACATGTACATTCAGAGTTCTTTGTACTGGTACTGAGAATTTTACTGAGAATTGTGTTTTGAACACAGGCAGGTTTAAGGTGCTGAATCTTTGAGGCAATGTTGAATAGAAGAATTGGGTCTTCATTTCAAAACATCAATTGAACAGAACAGCTGTGAAATGACCATTTTGGTGGAGAGCTTTAGTCTGGCAATATTATTTCTAGGAAAAGTCACTTTTAGTGAAGAGGAAGTCAGGAGGGAGCTGTAACATGATTTGTGTTGGGAGGTTTGGTGGTGTTGGCTGTGTGGAGCCAAGGTGCTGCTGCAGCCACTTGGACATTGTGGTGGAACCCCAGCTCCAGCTCCTCCCTTCTGAGGGCAGTGATTAGGAACAAAGACAGTAAATGGCTTTGGGGGTCTTTTTCTGGTCTCTTCTTTTCGTGTTGCTTCCAATCCCAGCTGAGGTTTTAAATCTAAGCTGGTGACTGGAGCTGCAGAAGCTGTGGTCTATAGCAGGTCCCTGTCCCCTGGGAAGGTGAATGCTCCTTGCACCTCTGCCTCCATCCAGTCCCTCCATCTTCTCCTGAGAAATGTTCCTGTGTGTTTCATGCTGGCTCTGATGAATGAGTGCTTCATATTGAATAAAAATTCCTAATGATTCTTAGTCTTACGTGTTTTGGAAAAGACTGCACAAATGGCACACAAATTCCTTGCTTACAGCAAAGCTGAGATAAGAGAGGAGATAACATCCCAGCTGAATTGAAGGATGAACTCTGGTGGCCTTGCTGTTGAAAAGCAGGCCTATTTTTTAACCTATTTCCCTCTATCCAGAGGGGTAAGAGCTTGTTGGACCCAGCAGGCAGGTCAGGGGCTTTGTGACACTCAAGGTTCAGCCTGTACCTCGGTGCCTGTTTGAAATGCCTCTTTGGGAATCCTACAAAACACTATTTTGTTCAAATCTTGAGTAATTTTTGCATGAAATATATTATGGCCACCTACCATATTATGAGGAGGTTTTCTGAGTATATAATTATATACCCAGAATTAAGTTCTGTAGATACTTTAAATATGTGTCTTTGAAAGTATGGAATTCCATCTGGTGTTCTGGGTATGGATCTTAAAGGCCAAGCACATAAAGCTTGTCATTTGCAGTGGGGAAAGTGGATAATTCCGACTGCACAAACTTCTCTGCCAGTGTGAAGTGGAGCCTGTGTCCAGAGGGTAGATAAGGATCATGCTCTCATTAGCATACAACTTAAGGAGTTAATTGCAGCGCTTAAGAGAGCTGATAGCATCTCAAACTACAGCCTTGAAAGTGTCAGAGGAAGAATAACAGCAATATGACTGTTTGATTTAAAGAGATGGGAACACATCCTCTGCTGATAAAAGCCCACATTGCTGGTGTTGCAAGGCAATGTCAGAAGCTACTGGGAAGAGCTGTTGGAAGCCTACCATAGCTGGAGCCCACTAATGCATGTCTAAACACGCGTTAAAACTCCCTCTGATTCAGTATTGAAGCTACAGCTGTTACATAAATAATAACTTCTTTTTATAAATCCTGTACTCCTGAGATAATTCCTTTTGAAAGGCTTACAACATCCTAAAGAAACAGACAACAGAAAGGTGGCAGAATCCGACCTAGACTTACCAATTTTGAAATGCAGCTCCGAAGGTGATATTCCAATTTGCTCTCACTCTGTCTTTAAAGCACGTTGTTTGGGCTGTAATATAATCCAGCTCCATTCATCTCAAGTGATGCCTATGAAGTCATTTGCACGGTCTTGAGGGCACTGAGCCTCCTGCTGCAGCGGGTGAAAGAGAAGACAGAAAGGAGCACAGGGTTGGATGGAGGTGTTGGTGTTACTAAAAATGTCTCAGGGTCTGTCAGGTCCAGACCTGTCCCTGGAAAAGTCTGGAGACAGAAGTGCAAAGACTGGCTCTCAACTCTTCACAGAGCTGAAGTGGATTTACTGTACTCACTGGCAATTTCACTGGAGAGAAACCAGGAAGGAAAAATGGGCAAATACTCTCCTATTTAAACTCACAATTTGTAGCAGCCACTCTTGGGCAACTCCAGTTTAAGGCCTTTGTGGCAAAGCTTGGTCTCACCTTTCTCCTGCCACATCAGTACACAGTGACTTCATCCTGCTTTCCCTGGAAATGGGGAGGGCATTGCCAGAGGCACAGGTCTTTCCCAAGAGCTCCTGGGACACAGCAGCTGGCTACCACCCCTTACACAAGGCTGGCCAAAAATGTTCAGTGTCAGCCCGCAGGAGAAGAGCTTTGAACCTTTTATAATCTTTGAACCATTTGTAACCTTCTTACTTCAGTAAGGTAACACCTTCTGTTCTAAGCAAGTGCCTTAAAACTATTTTGTTCAGCCCAGGACTGTGTAAAAACTACAAAAGCTTTCTGAAGTGCACACATTTCTAATTAACAAAGGCATTGTGCCCTTCATAGTTTTCTCCTTCAAAACCCAGACAATTCCTGCAATTTCATTTTTTACAGAGTGCTTTAGGCAGTGATTATTCACAGTGACTTCTGCTGTTCTTCTCTTTGCATCTGCAGGATCAATTGGTACAGAGAATTCTCTGGAGCAGTGTTGTCACTGTTTAATCCTCGGTATACACTTGCAGGAAGGCAGCAGGGAAGTGCCTGAGCCAACTTCAAAGTCTGTTACTTGAAGAAGAAATCCACATCTTTGCAGCAATTAGTGACAATAGAGGCACAGACAACACAGGCACGCACCTGTGGTGGGGAACTTTGACTTGAAAAAGCTGATCTAAAAAACCTTTAAGCACCCAGGATTTCTTGTCTTAAGTTTGGAGAACTGACAGAAATGACCTGTTCACCTCTGAGCTAGTGACCTACAGGTGGGAAGAAGCATTGTTAGAGATGTGTGAGCAGAATGTGAGGCTGTGTTGTTTTGATGTTTAAGCTATCCATTTCATCTCCGTGGAAGAATAACAAAGAGCTGCTCTGCCTGGTGAAAGGCAAAGCTGCACTTGAGTTAACTCAGCTACAAAGCAAATTTTTGCAAATAATTTTACAGTCTGCATGGTGGAGATGTGTTAATTCATTTCCCAAATCAAAACCCAAGTCAAGGATTTTAAGACTCCTACTGTCTTTATGTATGTTCTGTAGGTTCTAAGCCTTTTTAAACTGGAGTAACAGCATTTTGTTAAAAAAAATAATGCAGAACTCTGTCATTGACTTCAATGACAGGTGTTTCTAGACATAACTTGAGCTGTAGTTCAGGATCCTTGGTTCCTGTGGATGGTGTCAGTGGAGCACAGCAAAGTGGTGCCAGGGAGGCCACGAGGCAGTGGAGCTCTGCAGAACAGCTCATTTAGGAGCCCTTGCTCATCAAAGAGCCACTGACAGCCAAAAGGCAGAGAAGCCATAAACCACCTTCTGCCAGGAGCTTGTAGCACTCAACTGCTCCAATGTGCTGTGTTCATGCTGGATGTGACTGTTGTTAATATTCCAGGAGGCACAAAATCAGAATTACAGTGGTGCTGCCAAATGGGAAGGTAAAAACCATCACTGTTTTCTTCAGGTGCTTGAGGTTGGCAAATATCTCCTAAATGATTCCCACTGCCAGATTTTAAATTGGGCAAGAGGAAAGGAGAGAAGGACATGGATGACCATGGTGAATTTGGTCAGTGGAGTGGTTTAGGGTGACATAAACGTTATGAGCCACTGGGGTAAATAAGATGAAGAATCTCTCTGAATGTGCTAAAATGCAGTGTTTGCTGTTAAAATGTGTGTTTGTTTCTCTAGAAATCAGAGGGAATGCAGAATTCTCAAAGACTGCTCTCCCTGGGAAGGCAAACATGTCGAGTATGGGGAGCCCTGCCATGCCCATGGCCTGGGCAGTGCCAGGAGATGCCAGCCTGAGGCTGGGCAGTGCCTTGAGCTGCATGAGATCCAGCAGGACTCTGAGGCAGGTTTTAAATGTTTCACAGGGTGGCTGATCATTGCCTCATGCATACATGCTCACATATAGTGTTTCTCAGAATTTGCAAGTAGAAGGTTCCAAGGGTGTCAGAAGAATATTTATCCAATAATAAAGAAAAGAAAATTAGTTGAAAATACAGTTCCAGGGTCCAGGATCTCTTAGAATTGTAATCCCACAGCACCTTGCACAAAGTATTTGGTGTTTTTCAGCAAAGAAGTCTATATTTTTTTGTGAGAAAACTCACTGGAAGAGATGAAAGACCCACAGTGTGTATTAGTGAGTACAATTCAATTTTATTTAAGTATTAGCTATCAGTTGCTGCTTAGAAATCATGTTCCAAACTGAATTAAAATGACAAAAGTGTACAGCATCCGTCTTCCCAAAGAGTTACCAAGTTTTAGAGGATACACCAAAAAGTTACATGAAACTGGAGCAGCTAATTTCAAAATCATTTTAATAATGCCTGATCCATTTGAATTTAAGCAGATGAAGGATAAGCTGAATCAGGGATAAACTGAAAGGCCATGTGCCGAGTCCCTTCATTATCTATGTGACTAGAAACTACTCTGCTTTAGCATCTGCTGTCTCTTTTTTGCTATCTCCCTCTTTAATTTTCCTAAATGGCTGGTGCATGGCTGCTGAGATAAGGTATTTAATATGGGAAAGGATTTAGATGTTCCTACAAGACCAGCCTAGGCTCCCTTTTTTTTTTTTTTTTTAAATGTCATCTTGATTTGTGCTTTTTTCTTCTCTCTAAGTCATAGGCATAGGATTATTAAATGAACCTGGAAGCTAAATTCCACTAACAAAATCCTTGTCTCCAGTGGTAACATAAATAACAATTGGTTCATAGTACAATAATTCCAGAGAGCAACCATTATGACAAGATGCATAAACTAAACCTCATATTAGATACATTACTCATAAAATAGACATTTCAGAAGCTGTAGGGTTACATATAATTCATTTTCAATAAAGTTATCTAATTTAACTTGTTTATGACATTCTTTATATTAAAAAAATCCCCCATAATCATATATATCTGCTCCTTCCATGTCTTAAAACTCATCCTGTAGCAATTCCATGGAGGGGCTCAGTTGAGAACTGAAGTTTGGTGTCTCCCAAACAGGGAGTTTGGGGGTTGTATTTTTAAGGGAGCAATCCTAACAAGACACCACATTCCAGCATCTCCCCAAATGTTGTGTTCTGCACATGGCTGGGGGACCCCCCTGCACAGAGCTGCTCTGCTGGGCTCTAAAGGAGGTGTCCATAGACATTTCAGTGTGATCAGAAATGCTTCTCTGGATTGTCTCCCCTCATCCCTGCTCACTCTGCATTGATTCAATTCACAGGCTGAGTCATGGAGCTCACAAACAGAACAATGTGCTTCAGAACTGCAACTGAAATATTGAAATTGAAATATGGCTCCAGCCATAAGTGGGTGCTCAGTTTGGGGAACAGATGAGAAGCACCAGGCTCAGACTGAGTATGGTGCATCACTCCTGCACCCTGCAGCCCTGTTCCCTCTGCTCAGCAAGGCTTGCAAGGGCAGACAGAGCTCAAGGGTAACAGGAAATGCAAAGGCACTACAGCAAAGTGTTCGTGTTCCACATAGCTCGTGTAACCCCAGTTCTGGTCCCTGGCTTTGCATCTCGTGGAAGCCTTCAATGTCACAATTGCCCATTGAGCTGTTCTGCAAAATTTCTTGCTTCAGTCAGTGCATTCCACAGACTTTTACTGGGGAAGGAGGCAGAAAAATCATTATTTCACTATCAACTTCAGGACATTTTTAAAATTCATGTATGTTTACTGCTGTAGAACACCCTTTCTATAATGTTTTGCTTTACTAATAGTGAGGCCTTCTGGTAATATTCTGGTATTATCAACATAAATCTGTGACAAAGTGCCCAGGCCACCTCAGATCCAGAGCTGAATGGGGTGGGAGATTTCTACATGTGGATTCTCATGTCTGGAATGAGCAGTGAGCAGGAGAGCTCAGAGCAAACTTCCACTGAGCTCCCCAGTGCTGGGAAGGGCAGGGATGAGGGGCTGCAGGAGTAGCCCAGATGCATTTGGAGGGTGCTAAGCCTCCCCAAAAAGAAAAGCATGGCTTTTTCTGGTTCCGAGGTGAGCTGAGGTCTCTGTGTGATGCTGTGTTTCAGGTGACGCTCTGGTGTGACCACCCTACACGTGACAGACAGCATTAAAAACCTGTTCAGCTGGGCAGAAACCCCGAACGTTCAGCTGTACACAGGTTTGGGAGTGTTTAACCACAGGTACACCTGAAACTCCAGAGCTTGGATTTTGTAATAGATATTTTCACCCTTTTGGTTTGAAGGGTAAGCTGGTAGGGCAGATGGTACTGGACAGGGAAGGATCTGATCCTTGAACAGTTTGGAAGTCTGAGAGCTGCGATGTTTTGGTGGGCAGAGAACTGCAGATCACTGGAGGAGCTCAGGTCACAATACAGCAGCACTACAGCAGTAACTTGATTTTCCTGATTGGAGGGCCACAGGGTGCAGAGTTAACTCCACAAAAGTGAGAGGTTTTTTCATAACTTGCCTCTGTATCAACAGCTGTCTCAGAAATTCAAATTAAGAGTTTAATCTCCTGGTTTGCCATAGAAGCAGCACTTGAGAAGCATAAGCTTGCAGTAGCCTGTTCTGGAAATTCTCTGGTACCTTTCTGTAGCTAGAGGGAGGAAATTAATGGATGCAGCTGCCAATCCTATAATATTCTAATGAAAACTTCATTTTTATTTAAACTTAGCTTTTATGGGCTTCCTGCTTTTGAGTAACACTTGGTAGGAAAATTATCCGGGTTGTTAAAGCAGTGTGGACAGGGAGATAATTTCAGAGACTTCATCTCAGTTTGTCCCTGGAGGGAGAAAATGAGGCATAAAACATCCAGGATGGGAGATGTAAAGGTTGACTGCTACAACTAGTGCTGCTTTTAGGCAACTTCAGGAGAGTTGTGTTGCAAAGCCAAATATTTTCCTCATTGCAGGGTATGAAGGATTTTTGCTGTAATGCCCCGGTTATTTGTGTCATGTGTGATCAATGCTCAAGGTAGACCTGGAGACCTGCTCCGGAGCACAACTTCTTCCCTTTATTTAAAATGAGTTTTACTCCCTTTTCTATTAAATTGCACTGGCTAAGTCTCACCAGTTCGCCTTAGTCATTGCCAAGGTGCTCTCTGCATTTAGGATGTGGAGACTTGGATTTATTTCCACTGCAGGAGAGGATCCAGAATGCAATCCATTGCTGGAAACTGGATGTGCCCCTCCATGCACCTGAGGAACATCTGCTCCGTGCTGCAGCTCAGCCTCTCAGCCTCTGCACCTGAAGAATGTTGGGTTTATGGTATAGTTCAGGCTTTGTTGATGAAAATAATTAAAGAGCTCTTGAATCTTACACAGTGAAGGCCTCTAGCTAATGTTGACTGTGATGATTATGTAAAATGCTGGGAAGCAAAATTTTTTTGGAAAAGTTTTTTAATAATCAGAACAGAGGGTTTTGAATATTAGACATTTATAACTGTTGTTTTTACAAGAAAAGTAGATATAGATAAAGGGGTTTTTTCAAGGTGTAGTCTGCTATAGACAAAAGAGTTCTATTGCAAGATATGCAGGAGAGGTGGATCCAATTATGGACTGGAATTGCTATTTACTGTTTCCATTTGTAGAAATTATCCCAGGCAATCAGCCATCTCCTTGGCTTTAAGGTGAGGGTGCTTTGAGGAGAGTATCAAAAGATAACTCTGGAGACAAGCACTGACATGGATCTCATTTATCCTTGCCTTGCAGCTGGAAGATGTGTGTGCTCCTAGGAAACCCAACAAACCAGAGCAGAAGAAAAGACTGGAAA
The DNA here is from genome assembly GCF_001522545.3 of Parus major. Lineage (NCBI taxonomy): Eukaryota > Metazoa > Chordata > Aves > Passeriformes > Paridae > Parus > Parus major. The sequence goes on from NC_031778.1 coordinate 3,797,474, forward strand.
GTAAAACATGAGGTTATGGGGGAAAATGCAAGAGATACAGAAGATCATTTAGTCAAATCTTGTGGGTTTAGTGTAATACCACAAATACAATGCTCTGAGCATTCTGAGGCCTCCTTCTTTATAATTCTACACCACATGCTGAATTTTCACTTCTGTGGTTGAGATACCTTGCAGTCACCTTGATCTATTTTACAGCTTTATTTTCAATATTTTATGTAGGTTGTCTGGGTCTTTTTGGCTTTTATCTTTCTGTGATGGTAGAGATAATGTTGGCAGAATACAGAACAGTTGAAACAAGATGCACTCTCAGTCTTCATGGAAATTCCAGTTATTTTCTGCTTCTGTTGCAAACTAGTGGTAAAATTGTTCAGGAACCAACATCCAGGGCTGAACATCTTTAGAACAACTTTGTCCCCTGTTGAATAAATTACCAAAGAAAAAGAAAGTTTGCTTTCAATTTTTCTCATTGCGGCCCATTCAGGACAATGTTGTATTGTATATTAATAAGTAAAATTAAATGTCAGCAAAGGCATAGGAAATGCCTTAACATTAGAAGACTATAGGTCTCAAATTTGCTTGTTCACTCAGTTAAGCAGAGATGACAAAAGAAGGAGTAATTAATGCCAGTGGGATTCAGACTGGTGGGGAGGCCTGGCTTGTTGTTGTTTAGACCTTCTGCTATGATAATTCTTAGCACATGAAGTCCCAAAACCCGGTGACTTAGCCTAAAAATACAGAAAGCCAGTTTATTTTTCCTGTCAAGTAATTGACTGCACTAATAGAGCAGAGAGGGGATTAAGGTGGAGTTTGTCATAAAGATCTGTAAATACTCAATGTGTTCACTTTTGCCTCATAGATCAAGTTACAGACTCTATCCTATCCTGCCCTTTAAGATATCTGATGATTATTCCTTTAAAAGAAGTTATTAATCTTTGTCTAAACTACTTACCTGTAAACTCAGAATAATTTAATCTGAGGGGGCCTTTGAGCAGAAATTAGGATTTTAAAACCACAGGTTCCCAATATTATTAATATTTGCAGAAAGCTGTTACCAGAAATATTGATCTGCAAAATGCTGCTTGTTCCCAGAGTTTTATTTGGTTATGCATTTTGCTTAGCATTTGTTAGCATGTGAATTTTCAGAGTCCAGCACTAAGTCAGACAAGGGTAATTGTTCTTCAACTGTTACTATTATCTTACTTGAGATTTCCCATTATGAAATCAGTGTTTGTCAAAGAATCGGATTAGTGCCTTATTAGATCTGTCAAGTTTCATCTTCCAAAGTGTTTTGTGCCAGATTTGGATTTGAGAATGAATACTCAGAGTATTAGAAGTTAATATACGATACAATTGAAAGCTCTGTTGGGTAATTACATTTTTCATTTTGAATTTGTTACCCTAACAAGTACAGTAGGGCACAAATGAATGGTTCTAGTATCAGAAAATTTACTACATGATGTCATGTGCTGCATCCCTCCCAGAAGAGTTCATGTTAATTGTCACAGAGCCTTGCCAAAATCATGAGCAGTGTGCAGTAATGAAATCCTAATAGCAGACAGCTGGCTTTAGAGGCACATACCCAATGGCTTTAGCATTCTTCAAAGAGGTTCCTCCTGCAAGGGCTCTGAACTCAAGCCTGACCCACTGAGGGCAGTGGAGCTGCTCTGGCAGCAGCTCTGCAGTCTCTGCACATTGTGTGTGTGGCAGGAAAAGGGGCACTGGATCCACCTTTCTCCCCATTTCCCTCAGTGCTGAGCCCAAGGGAAACTCTTCCTCTACATTAAATTGAACTGCATCACAAATTTCTAATTATCTCTTTACCTTCTGTTTTCCTTGGCTCCAGCCCTGGGCAGAGCCTCCTCTGCTGCATGTTTCTTTATAAATGGCTCATTTCCACGTGGCCTTGCCCTCTCCAGTTGGCTTCAAAACCCAAGCCATGTGTGGAGGGATCAGTTTTCCACCTCACTGCAGACATTCACTCCTGTTGTTCCTTAGGGTGAGGAACAGATCCCAGCAAGCATCTTCTTTCCTGAGACTGACTTGTGGATCATAGTGGAATTTGGGAGGTCACCTTCAAGCATTCACACTCCCAGACAGAGAAAAGGGAAGCTGTGACCATTATTTTGGGACCCTAAAGAAACCCCAATTGTGCTATACCAGTGCACCTGCTGGTGCACTCATGTTGTGGAGAAGGAAACTCTGCACATGGATGTGTTCAGTGGTACGAGAATCCGTTCAGAGATCAATTCTTTGCCTGTGTCTGCAATTTGATTTCTCACCACCTGTTTACCTATCACCTGAGAGGGTGTCAATTTTTATTAGTATCTACAGCCCTGTATGGATGTATTTGGAAGCCCCATATCAGTTTCCTGCTGCAATCCTTACCTACTGAAGTGCTGACCATCCCTTGGAGGAGACTAAAACCTCCTGAACTGATGTGAGTTGTTCAGCCAGGAGCAGTGACAGCTCTCTGCAGGGTGGAGCTCAGTGGAAAGGGATCCCAGGGCATACTGGCACTAGCAGAGAGAGGTCCAAGTGTCCCCTGAGGCTGGTGAGGCAGCACCTTCTGTGCAGAGTGCAGCAGGGCAGCTGTTGGAGCCCTCGTGGAGATGGTGGCAATCCACACCCAACATTGCCCTGAGCAGGGAAAACCCCACCGTGTCCTGCTCCAGAAACAGAACTGACAGCCCCTGGAGAAGCAAACCCCTTGATATGGTAGGGCAAATGAGACTTCTGCTTAAACACCAATAAATACAGGGTAAGAGGGGAACTTGTCAGCAGGATGGTGAAAATCAGGATGGGGGCTGTAGATTGTGTGCCTTGCCATGGGGAAAATTATGCTGCTGAAATCAGTGGTAATGTTAGACAGAAAATGGTCCCTGGGCATGAGTAGATTTTTGCAGGTCCAGTGAAATATTTGAGAGAGAGAGATATGGGTGGGAATATCTTATTTTTTAATTAATTAATTATTTTTTTTAAAAAAAATTTCTAAGTAGTAGGTGAATATGTTGTTCTGTGGGAAAATCAATCCCTTCCTGCACTAGGAAATGGTTTTCAGCCCATGGTATCTCCATGACAGCCATCACAGCTTTATACATTCTGCTTGTCAACACAGTGCACAGGCAAGGTAGAACAATAATAAACCAGCTCAGGCAGAAGGTTTTGCTGCTCCTTCTTTCCCTCTGTAATGAATTCCAGTGTAAACCTGCCATGCTGCACATGTTGTTTTAGCTTTGCACTATGTCCCACTTCGTATTTTTCTTTTAGCATATTGGTAAATGCTCAAGCAAAGCAATATTAGAGCAGGGAATGCAACAGTTGGTTCCTAAGAGGTTTTCCAAAATGAAAATAATAAAGCAGCAACTCCACTGTCAGAGACTTGGCTGAATAAACAAAAGTTAATATTAGATATCTCTAAATTCTGATTGGGGGTGGGGACAGTGGACAGGTCATGCTGATTATTCTTGCTTTTACACAGCACCAATGTAATAATTAAGAGCTGCTGCCAGACAGAATGAACACACACACACATGAATAAAGGGAACGATTTTCAGGGAAGTGAGTGATAAATGGCAGAATAGAAAACTGGAGTCTATTCAGCAGTGAAGCATGGCTCCCAGCAACTGCATAGGGGGAGTAGAAAGGTGGCTGCCAAACAGAACTGAACTCTTCTTTCCATTATTTTGATGTAAATATTCATATTTATGTGAGGGGCTGTGGAAAGTGTGGCACTTGTATTTCCTGTGAGAGCTCCAATCCAAAATGGGTGTTGGAGACAGGGCAGGATGAGCTCCCTGTGCTCCTGTGGGATTTCCCTGTATGCTGTGTGCTGTGTTCCCCTGCTGCTGTGCTTTAGCAGGGGCTCTGCCAGCTGCAGCTCTCCTGCTGAAATGGTCACAGTTGGCTTTGAGTCAAAGGGCTGTGGCTCCTTGCTGAGACACAGGTTGCCAGCTCTCTGGTAGAAATACAGCTTGGTTCTTAATTTAGTTTTTAATTTATTTTCAAATTTTAAATAATTTTTTTTTTCATTTTTAATTATTTTTTTTTCTTTCCAGCAGGGTAAAAATGCTTCATTCAGTTCACAGCACTTAGTAAAGGGGGAGATTGCTTAAATTCCCTAAATTCTCTTTTTGTAATGAGTTCAGCAGAACTTTTACCTCTGTTTAATATGAAGGGTATCTTTTGCTTCCATGGATGCCTTTTGGTATCTTAGTTTCAGAATAATTAGTGGTATTTTGGGAAATGGGAGGTGGGGTCTGTAGACTTCCCAAATGCACTGTGATGGTCCTTATCTGATTTCTGTGGGTTTCCTTACAAACCAGAGCAAGGTCTGGGAAAACAAAAGAGAATTGCTGAGAGAGAGAACAACAGTGCAAAATCCCAGCTTTTCAGCAGAGCTTCCAGAGGCACATCCAGCTGGGGCTGTGTTCCTGCCCCAGATCCTGGCACATCCAGCTGGGGCTGTGTCCCTGTCCTGGCACATCCAGCTGGGGCTGTGT
>NC_031778.1:3802022-3811588 GCF_001522545.3 Parus major
TCCTGGCACATCCAGCTGGGGCTGTGTCCCTGTCCTGGCACATCCAGCTGGGGCTGTGTTCCTGCCCCAGATCCTGGCTCCTGCAGGAGCCCAGCTCTGTGTGGTGCTGCTCCAGCAGCACCCTGGCTGTGCTGTTAATGACATTTAAAGTCCATGTCGTTGTCAAGGCCTTCCAATACATTGATGTGGGCAAGCTGGCAGGCTCTGGGGTTTGTACCCTGCCACATGGGTGCCACATGTTCTGTCACAGCCTCTGTCCCTGCAGAGGGGTTCCCTGACTCTGCTGAAATGTCCCATGTCATGGGTCAGCCTTGCCAGAAGTGTTCAGGCAAAGGTCCCAATCTCCTCTCCAGTTTAGGCTCTGGTACACTGGTTTTCCTTAATAAGCCAAATATTGCCATCTAGAATTGAAGGAGTTTTTCTAATCCCCTCGCTGCTGAGAGCTGGTGTAATGAGAAAGAACAGAAATGACCTCTGGAATTTGTGCAGCCTGACGAGCTTTCACGAGGCTCGTGGATGCCATGAGTTCCACACAAATGACTATAAATAATTGCCTAGGTTGGCCTGACCTCGGGTTGTCTGAGAAGATGATCTGATAATGGCATGAGTGACTCTGGTTCTGTTCTGAAGCTGAGATCCCATTTAGGATTATACTTATTTGAACTCTCTGTAACTTAAGAAGAAAGCTTTCTGCATGTGCCAGTACTGGGAACACACTCTGAGCAGAGGTCACTGATGTGGCAGCTGAAATCATCATGAAATAAGGCACTTGGGACATGAGTTGAAGCAGAACTGAAAAGTTACCTCCTGTTTGACAGTGCAGTTTTCTTTCCCTGCTCTCTCAGCCCTGGTCAGAGCTGCCAAGTTTTGTGTTAACTCCTCAGTTCTGCAGAGTGGATGGGGCAGATCCAGCTCTGTGGGACCTCAGCAGGGAGCTCTGCACACTTTGGGTCCCATCAGCCTGCAGAAGGGTGAGTCAGGCACCGCCTCTTTCCTTTCAGTGGCAAGTGGTGTGTGTCCCTTTCCAGGAATTCCTAACCCATTCCATGCAATGTGGGTCGAGAAAGAAGAAATTATTAAGAAAAACAGCTTTTATTACAACCTTGCTTAGTCATGCCTTTCTTTTTTTCCCTGACAAATTACGAAGAACAAAACTGCCTCAATGATCTTTAATGTCTTTTCCAGCCCTAATGGCTCTGTGAGTTTTTCCCCCTGTAATTTCTGGTTTGCAGAATGCACGGTGCGAGGAGCAGTTCCATTGCTTGCTGTCAGTCTCCCCCAAGGTGTGCAGAACTCACAGCTCTCCATAAGCTCCTGATATCATCCTGATATGATATTTCATGATCCTGATGTGCAATAAAAGAATTCTTTCGGTTTTGATGTGTTACGATGCCCCTGGTCCCAAAAAGTAAGATGAGAAACTTGGTTTTTGACAAAGTTGTCAAAATGTCCAAGTCAAGATATCCTAAAAGAATCCTCTCAAAGGAGGTGAAAAGCACTGTTAAAACACTGGGTTTGGTAGCAGTTTCTCCAATCAGCCGTGTCTGTGACTTGGTGTGCTGTTACTGCAAATTTTTGGGTTTGCCAGCAAATAATGATTTCTAGATATTGCTGTAGAAGGCAGCAGCTTAGGCAATGTGATGAATGTGCTGCTGGGAGAGGCATAAACCAATTCAAAATGGCCCAGAGCCCAGCAAACAAACAGGACTGATGCTGCCAGTGGAGGTGTTTGCTGCTACTGATGGCTGAACATGCGGCAGAAGAAAGTTTGGGAACTCCCTGGTTTGGAATAAAGAATTCCCTGGAGGCAGATGGTTTGCACAGATGAACTGTGCCCTTAGCAGGCCAGGCTGTTAGTAAATTGTTTTGTTACTGGTGCCATCTGAAAGTCTTTAAACCTCACACAAGCCTGGGAGAGAGCTCCACAGAGATCTGTGTGTTATTTATATATTTTCATTCCTTCCCAAATGATTGTAAAAATAATTTGATATTACTGTTTTGAGTAATCTCCTAAGAAGCCTATGAAAACTTTAATTCTTTCACTTTGCTGCCTTTTCTGAAAGGCAGAGGTCTGCTTATCCTTTCCGTGTTTAGCCAAGAGTAATCTGTGGAGGGACATAACTGTATTTGGGGAAGCCTTGGGGCTCATTTCATTCTAGCTGTAGTAATAATATGGACCATAAATAGTGAAAACTGATTTATCATAAGCAGAGCCACATGGGGATGGGGCAGATTTAATCAGATTTAATTTTTGGTCTGGGGGTTCTGCAAAGGCTTTATAAGTGTGAAAGAGTGACAGGAGAGGACATTCAGATTTCAGCTCCTCATCACCTGTTTGTAAAGCATTAGCTGAGATTTTCAAAATAGCTGCAGGATTCAGTCACGTCTTCCACTGAGGTGTGACTGGCGAGAAGTTTAAATACCGTGAGTTCAGGAAAAGGAAAAAAAAGGTTGAAAATATTTTCAGTCCTTACTGAAGCATCCCACGGTGCATTGGTGTGAGGAGAAGGAAAAGACAGGTGAGATCTACTGTAGGGCTGGGCAGGCTTCCAAGAGCATGAACATTTTATTTTAAGAGATGAATAAAACCCTCCAAATTGCTGCAGACTTGGCAGGTAAGGGTTGTTATGCTTCATCTTGCCTCTTGGCCAGAAAGCTCAGGGAGTGGGGAGCTCGCCAGATACGGCAGTCTTCACCACTACCTGAATTTAATTTAAACCATTCTGTGCAGCCCTGATTTTAATCCTTTCATTTTGGTTTTGAGTTACTGCATATATGGCACAATGGAAATATTTTTTTCAGACTTAAATTAGAAACATATTTTAGGAGACAAAAAAAAAAGAAAAAAAGTGTCTGTCTTTTATGCAGAATGAAACATCTTTGACTGTTAGATGAAGTAGAGCCATTGGACCATTTCACTTGAAAAGTTTGATTATTAATAGGAAAATGTGCATTTTTCTTTTTGTTTCCCTTTCCTTCTTCCAATTGCACACATCACACAGAGTATTTCTTCAGGGTGTACAACAAATATGTCTTTAAAATAACTAGAGATAGAAGTGGGATGTGCCAAAGGTAAAAAAGAACAAAAAAACCAGTGTGTTCATCTTTATTTTTACACTTTGCACGTTAAAGTAATGGTGAGGTTTTTAAAATTCTACTGGGATCTTTTTATTTGCCATAAATTATGGCAATGTTTTCATCTCCTCCAAGAGTACAAGTTTTTAGGACCTACCATCAACTTTTTCTCTAAAGGCAGTGCAGAACAGGAAGTATAAATGCTCAATGCAAGTAAAAGTGGTGGGAAAAGGATGGGCTGCAACCAGATCTTCAGTTCTGCTGCCCAGGTTGGCCTTGTTTCCTCCACAAGAAAAAGGAAGAGGCCAGCTCAACAGAGAAAAACAATAAATTTTTCCCATTATTAAAAATATACTCAGGGTGTTTTTTGAGGCTAGAAAGTCTAGAAAATTCAGATCTTTATGGAGCTGCCAAAGCTTCTCCAGTGAGAAGCACAGGGGAAACCTGTTGGAGCAGTTATCAGCAATTCCCCTTCAGACAGTGCATGGATGAGATTTAAGAGATCCTGGCTATAGCACTCCCATCTGAAACACAGCTGGAAGAGGGGGGTGTGGTTTGAACGTGCAGGTGACAGGATTCTGCTCCAGCAGGATGAGTGTGAGGTAGAAGCCTGGCCATGACTTGGCATCTCACAGAGCATGAGCACCAGTGGGGCTGCCTCAGTGTTCAGGATGTTTGGGGGTCTGGAAATGTCACTCAAGGCCAAAGTCACTGCAGTGATGCTCACTGACTTGTTGTAATTCCTAGAATCCCATCAAAGTGAGGGTTGTTTCTTTTTAATGCAGATTTATTAGTACATCAGATGTGTGTTAATGTGATTTATGCACTTTTTAATGCTTGCATGTTGGCAGCAGAACCTGGAAACAGAAAGGAATATTTGCTGTGCAGTTGTGGTAAAAGGACTGTCCTTAATTCATTGTAGGATCATTTAGAGCCAGCTCCAGAAACAGATGTGCCTGAGGCTGGAAGGACACACCCTGGTGTGTATCACCAGCTTCTCTGAGCTCTAGATGCCAAACTGCTGCTCTGTGGGGTTCTCAGCAAGCTGCTGGTGGCACTTGTTTCAGCACAAATATATAAACACTGGACATTGTTTTAGAAGGATCACTTTGAGAAGTGTGTCTTTTGAGAAATACATGCTAGGTGATCTGGTCTGCTTTTTTAATTATGAGAATGAGGCCACTGGGAAAAATGGCTTATTTCTATTGTGCCTGGGAAATGGTGGAGTGGGCAGATTGAAATGTGGCTTCCCTGAGTGCTGGTATGCAGAGAAGGTCATAAAGTCACCCGTGGGTGCTGGCCAGGACCACATCTGACACAGTAACAAAGCAGACTGAAGGAGGGGAAGGGGCTGGTGGGGTATTGCTGGTGGAGAAAGCTTATCTCCAACATGCTGGCTACCCTGGAAAGTGTAAAAAGTCCAATTAGCTCTGCTTATCCTTCCCTTCCTGTCGTTCCCAGCCTGGGTGTGAGCCACACACTTCTTAAGGCTTTGAGCTTTTTCTAAGGATTGTCAGGAAATCATTTAATAAGCTGCTGGGAGGGAGAAGTTTCCTGTTCTAGTTAGTCTCTGTATCATTCCTAAACTAAAAAGAGAAGGCAGTTCAGTGGGCCAGAGCACCAACCCCAGTGTCCCGCTCTGACAGTGGAGATTACCCAAGCTGATCACATCTCATGGAGCTCCCCTTCCTCCCAGCTGCACTCTGAAGCTATCAGTCCTTTTAAAGGATGAGTAAGTTGAGTTTTCTTGCAGTGGTGTGTAATGGAAGTGCTTTCAAGGCCATAACTGTGAGTTAACTCAGGGCTGAGGGGCTGCATCAGACCCTCAGGGCCATTTGGAGCCTCACAGACACTCGATGACAAGCTAAGCTCAAGTGAAGCCTGCTCTGCAATGCACAGAAAAAACACGATGCAGATTGATGTACCCATGTCTTGTCTTACACCATTTACTACCAATACTTCATTACTTTAGTCTGCCAATACAAGGCCTTTATCCCTTTCAATCCTCAAGACACCAGGATGAATGCCAAGAAATTCAGCCCCTGTGTGAGTGCATGCCCAGGCTCAGTTGCAGGCAGTGAAAATCTGAATTACATCCCTGGGCTCCCTGCCAGCAGCTGGGCACTGCCTGCAGCTGCCTGCCCTGTGCTTCACTCTGGCACTGACTGCAGCAAAGTGTCTGCAGCCACACACCCTGGGGAATGGGATCACACACCCTGGGGAATGGGGTCACACACCCTGGGGAATGGGATCACACACCCTGGGGAATGGGATCACACATTGGGGAATGGGATCACACACCCTGGGGAATGGGATCACACACCCTGGGGAATGGGATCACACACCCTGGGGAATGGGATCACACACCCTGGGGAATGGGGTCACACACCCTGGGGAATGGGATCAGACACCCTGGGGAATGGGATCAGACACTCCACATTCTGCTCTGCACGTGGCTAAAATGCATAAGGCACTTGCATTTCTCTTACTGATGCTTTTGGTGTATTTATCCCCAGATTTGTTGTTTAAGGTCTTATTCTTTACCTTGAGAAATACTTTATTTTTATTATATATTAATATGTTATATTATATGATATATAATATAATATAGTGTAAGTAACAGTATAATATAATATGATATATATTTTATTTTTAATACTATATTTGTATTTGAACATATTTATATTTTAAATACTCTTCTGAATTCACTAAAGACTGTGTGTGCTTTGTTTTATTCTATAAATTTTTATAAATTTATTTTTAGCTCTGTATTTATTTTTAAAGTTGTGTAAAAGTACAATTGTATTGATTTGAGTGGGTGAATGGGAAACATAAATTTTGTCAGAAGCCCATGGTAAATTTAAAACTTTTAATACTTTAACAATTCTGCTGAAAAGTTGCACAAAAAGTGTTGTGTATTTTAAAAGAATACTCACTTGATAGGATTTCATGTTAAAAGTGGTACTGACTAAATCTGAATTGTTAAGGGAAAGAAATATCAACTCAGCTGTGCTTCCAAGTACATAAATAGTATTATTCAATAAGTGGAGTCAAGTCCTTTGCTAAAGTCGTGGCATTTGTTTTCTGACAGAAGTGTGTGTTTGTTTCTGGGGCAGACATCCTCTGCACGCTGAGGAACCTCTCAGAAATCACAATATTTCACAGGGGTCCTGAGGAAGGATGTGACAAAGCTCTGCAAGATGTGACATCTGGTGAATGGCCTGATTCCAGTGACCCAGGGCCCCTGTGGGTCAGTGATGAGCTCGGTTTTATTGAGGTCTTTAACAAATTTCAGATGACTTGATTAAAATCATGAGTGTGCAACTCTGTCTCCACTGGGGGTTCAGTTCTTTGTGCTGCAGTGGGCAGCACGGAACACCCAGGTGCTATTTGAATTTTGCTAACTGGTTACTTGGCAGCACTGAAGGTTTACAAATGTGTGCTCTCTAAAATCTGAAAGAGAAGTTTGGTAGGCCAGAGGTGCAGTGTATATTGTCATGTTTGCTCTCCTTCTGCTTTCCAGGACAGGTGTGTTTATTGTGGTAGGCTTGTACATCTGCATTTCTATTCTGTCATTACCAGTTTTTTACAAGTCCCCAAAATCATGACATTCACCTAAAATGTATCTCAGTGCAATATATTTTACTGCATTTCTTTTTTCATCTTCTAACAAGAGCCAAGACTTCACCTGTAAGTTAAATAATTGATTGCTTGCAACATAGAAATTGCAGTCTTCTGTGGCTCCAAGAGTGGAGACTTACATGAAAGTACCAGAAATTGCAAAAAAAAATAAAAAAAAGAGAAAATGAGTAGAGTTCAGCCTGCTATTCTTTAGTGAGGCTGGAACTGTGGGACAATCCTTGCAGTGGTGGCTGCACTGAGCTGGCAGTGGGAGCTGGAAAAGAGAACACAGGGAAAGCACCTGAAAAATCAACATTTTTCAATTAAAAATAAATCTCCCCAAGCCTGTTTCTGTTTGGTTTATATGCTTTATATGCTTCTGTTGGTGTTCATGCTGTTCAGAAGTTACAGATTGTGCATCCTTTATGATTTTTTCCTCAGTCATTCCAGTAAATTTTCTCCCCTGTTATTTGTTATTGCTGAGTTATTCAATCAGGGGCAGATTTGTTTGCTTGTTTTTATTCTGTTTTCTTCCTGAGATGCTCTGTCTGGAATTTCAAAGCAAAGGAAAACTTCTGAGGTGAAACTTCTACTGGCAAGGGTTGGAGTGGTAATTTCAAATAGCTGTGGGAACCCCACCAGAGACATAATTATTCATAAAGATGAGGATGTATCAGTCTGCCAGTAGTTTTTGCTGGGACACAAATATACACATGTGCCCATTGATTGAAATGTCTGACCTGAGCTTTTGTATCCAGGAAAAAGTTGTTGATTTTATCCCATGACGGTATCAAAATACCTCCACCACAGATTTGTATAACCTGTGGGTTTTTTTCACCACATTTTCCTTATTTTTTCCTGCACTAAATTCTTGTAAGATATTCTTTTCTCAATATAAACCCTCTGGTCTGCCTTCCCCCTTAACCTCCAAGGATTTTGTTTGTGAGGGGGAAGTGTTTAAAAATAATTCCAGATATGGCAGAACAGCCTGGATCCTTTCTATAGAGTAACTGACATCAGACTTCTGAGTTCACAAAATGGTCAACAAAGATCAGGAAAAATATCTAAGTATTGTGAAGGGCAAACATTTTTTTCCTCTTTCCTTTTAAGGGAAAATGCGACATTTGAATCAGGAGTAGATTTTCAGACTGTGGGAGGCTGACACACACCTTTTACTAAAACCCTTGTGACTTTATAGCCTGAAATACTACCCAACCTCTTAAAAGCTTCACTTCTCAGGATATGAGTGGCTCTGCTGCAATACCACATTAGTAAATTGGTAAATGGATTACTGTGCACAGGCAGGGCTAAAGAGAAAAAGGGAAATCTCTCCTGTTTCCTGGTGACACACAGGTACCCTGGGCTGGGCTGAGGGTTGGATTGTGCCCATGTTCGAGCTGGGGGATGTGAGGAGATGCAGCCTGAGGCTGAGCAGGGGATGTGTGCCTGCAGGGCAGCCCCAGTCACTGCCCTGGCTCTCATTTCCAATGCCAGAAAGCAGGAGCCAGAGTGGGACTCAGGAGACAAAGGCTGAGGAGGGGATGGGGGTGTGGGCAGGAACTGATGGAGCACGGAGGGAGGTCTGTGTTTGCCCCAGTGCCAGGTGCCATTGCTGAGGTGCCACTGCAGCTCAGCCTGGCTGTCACTCGGAGCTGTCAGCTCACACTTACCTTGCACAACGTCCTCACTGACCTTTCTTATTTGAAGGAAGCACCTGAAGTGCTTGAGGAGAGACCAGGCGGTGGAGGAGAGTGATTTCCTTACCCCAGATGTGATGTTCCCCAGAATTCCAAAGCAGACTCTGAGAGAGGGGCTCCAGAGAGCGAGGGCAAGGACGTGGCCAGCACTTCCAGTATTTTACACTTCCCAAATTACTTGGCTTACTTTTGAAGGACTAAATTTTGAAATAATAATTTATTTTTTAACTTTTTTATAATTTTAGAAATTTTAATTACTATTTTCCCTGGCGTATAAGATTAGACAAGGAAAATAACACACCCTTTTCCCCAAATCACTGGCTACATTCACACATGCATATATACAGCCACGCCAAATCTTTCTGAATATCACAAGCATATTGTTTCCTTCTGCTGCATGCTAACAGATTTTTCTAGATCCTTGTCCTGTTCAGGGGATAAACCTCTGTATTTCTGATTTTCTGGGCGCTTTGTCCTGTTTTTGCTCGGGGAGCACCGGGGATGCTCAGGCTCGCACCGTGGGGCTCAGCATCGATCTTCCCGCTGTCTCCATCTCTCGCCGTTTCACTGATGCCCCCTTCTGCCCTCCTGGCCTCACATCACGGGAAAAGCTTCCTTCGGCAGGGGAGGGTGAGCTTTGAGTGTGCCGGGTGTGCGGGGACGTGCCCAGCTCCCCTCGTGTCACCCGCTCATCATCAGCCGCGATGATGATGAGCGGGTCACGAATGCACCCTGTGAACATGAGAAATGCACTCAACTGGACGTGGGAATGATTTCATCCATTAGAAATCTTTGTGTGTGTGTGTGTGTGTGTGTGTGTGTGTGTGACCAAAAAGTTGTAAAAAGCACATTTGGCTTTCAGTTTTCGGCCGTGTGGCTGCCCGTGCACTTTCAGCCAAAGTATCACGTAAGAAATTAGTTCCTCCTTACAAAAAAGAAATTTACAGGGCGTCTTTGAAAACTTGGGTCTGGTGTCTGTAACTGTTCTTGCTCTCGTTCCTCTCCAGCAGCCCCTTCCAGGTGATGAAGGAGCACACATCCCCTGTTCATCACCGCTGAACACAGCTGTGTTAAACCCAGCTGCTGCTGCCTGGGCAGCACCTCCCGTGTCCCAGCTCCGGACTGCCCTTCTCCCCTCCTGCAGGAGACATCCAGTGTCAGAGCTGAGAGCAT
>NC_031778.1:3811858-3829712 GCF_001522545.3 Parus major
CCACATCCCTGCCCTGCCCTGCTCCCCTCCTGCAGGAGACATCCAGTGTCAGAGCTGAGAGCATCACCCACATCCCTCTGCTGCTGCTGCTGCCCCTGGGGCTCAGCTCCAGCTGTGTGCATTTCTGCACACATTTTGCTGGGAAAGAGACAGGAACCTGCCCTGGCCCAGGTTTAACTGGTGTGGGGATGTGACCTTGGCACTGAACAAGTCTGCCTGCCCCTATAAACCCATGGAGAGTTTGTGGGGCTGTCTGCCCCTATAAACCCAGGCAGAAATCACCTGCTGGAAGCTCTGCTGTGGGTGCTGATTGCAGGTGGCACTCCAGGGGCTCCTGGAATGGCCATTCTGAGCAATACCTGCACACAGACTGCTCCCTATCCTCCCATGGTATTCCAGGGAGCTCCTGCTGCACGGAAAACAGAGTTCCCAAAAAAGTGAATGCTTCTGGAACACAGACCACAAGTGCAAAGAGTGCAAAAGAAAAACCAAAGAAACCCAGAAACTCTTGTCAATTCACAAATATGGATGAGAGGGAGGGTAGGGAATAATGCCATAGAGACAGGACACAAAACATTCCTCAATTTTAGGGACTTTTAAGGAAAAAAAAATAAGATGTCCGTGGAAATGTTTCTGGATTTTTTCAAACGCAATGCAAAGATTGTATCATGTTTCCCAACATCAGCTGCAGTGATACAGAACCACTGTGAAAGAAGGTTTTGGTCACTGCACTATCTTTGTTTTTACGATATTAAGTGAAGTTACCAATTGCATGGAATGATCTCTCTTCTAGGTCAAACTCTTTTGTTTGTGTTGCAATGGCAGCTTGACATAAAATGAATTAATGACTAAAATGAAAAATGGTACAATATTTCAATGCTCATATCACAAACAATTTAGGAATTAAAAAGAATAACATGGAATTAATGTATTTTTCCAAAATTCATCAAAACAACCCTCTTAATTTCAGTTAACACTGACATTTAAATTGACCTTAGGTTTTAACAAAACACCTGTGTTTTTTAAGGAAAAAAAATGCCAACTTAATTGAAGTAAAGCCTTTGTATCTGAAGTTTTCTCCTGTGTCCTGATATAGCTGTCTCTGAGCTGGAACCTCCTGTTCCTCTCTGTAAACAGCAGTGAGAACAGGCAGAGGCAGCTCCTTCCCACCACCTCACGAGATGTTGACACACAGGAGTGGCAGAGAGGAAGGTGCAAACAGATGAAAAGCCCAGCTGAATGAGTGGGTTTTTAATCTTCTTGCACCTGTTTCCAGGAGGGAGTGTGACACTGATAGGGTGAAGAAAGGAATGTTACAACCTGGGCAGCAGGATGTGGGTGGAGGCTCCAGTCCCAGGGGGGGAGTGGGATGGGGGAGGAAGAAGCAGGAGCTCACATCATACTTCAGACCTTGGATTTGGAAGAACTTGATATATCTACAACAATAATTTAGAGAAAGAAAGTAATTAATAAATAAAGAGTTTTTAGGTATGGTGTTTACTGGGGAAGAGAAGTGTTGACCTGCGCAATGTGAATGCAGCAACTTTTGAAATAGCTTAACTTCCAAAAGCAATTGCTGTGAGAGCACAGCTCTGGCTCTGCTGCAAGGATTTCATGCACAGCAGAATGTGATCTTATCTCCCAAGCCAATTGTCAGAGCACAGAGTGGGGATCTGAATGGTCCGGAGTGGGGTATTGAGAGTAAAAAGCATCCCAAGGCAGAGCTGCTGTGACATTGGAGAGCAGGACACTCTCTCCATCTCTAGTTCCTGAAGTCCTCATGGTTACAGGGGCTGAGCCCAGGCTTCAGAAGAGCCTGCTTGGAGGCCAAGAAGGCCACCCTCATTTTCCAGCCCTCAGCTGCTCAGTGGCCTTTTACATTACTGTGATAGAATTGTGACAAATCGCTAAAATGTTCTGCTCTGCAATGTTCCTGGAGATCTGGGAACCTGCTGCTTTCCAGCACAGCCCTGGATCCTGGGCTGGGTATTTCCTGGCCTGTGCTGGGTGATTGCCCAGCTGCACTCAAGAGTCCTTTGAAATGATGCAGAACAGAGATTAATTTCAAATGGCGCTTAAAATCCTATGTTGTTGCTATAAATCCTTGGGTTTTTTCCCTTTTGCTCTCTTTTGGGTGGACTCCTAGCAAGTTTGACAGCAGCACCGGATATTTTTGATACATGGCATCAGGTCTGTTAGTTCAGAAACCCCACACAGAAGCTTGTTTTCAGAAAGAGAGAAAATAAGATTAAACAGGACAGGGAATGCTGTTATGAAGGAATGAAAATATTTTCATTACCAGAGTATTTGTATGTCAACAGCTGATAGGGAATGATGTGAGACATTCCCAGAAGGATTCCCAAAGATTTTTTTTCCTTGTGTAATAGACCAATTAGCAGAGCTCAGACTAAATGAGCAATGTCACATTGATTCTTGCATTAAAAAAGTGTGACATTCAGTCTCTTTATCTAATAAATGTTTGCATTTTTTATCCTTGGGACTTCAGTTATGTTGCTTTCAACAGCTCTGTGTTCCCAAGTAACACAAGGAAAATGGTAGCTTGTCCAGCATAACTTTCAGACACATAAATATATTTCTCTTATGTAACATCAATTTTATAATATTTATTAATGAGAAGCTTTGTATGCTCTTGGAACACATGCACATGTGGAAAGGAGGGGATATTAAACTCTGCTAACACAGAACTTGTAATATTTTTGAGCTGACTTCACGAGTTAATAAAGGAGGAAATGACCAAATTCAGTTTCAGACTCTCCTGGAGCAGCTCTTGAACTGACCCAAAAGAAATCATTTGATTTACAGTTGTTTTCCAATATTAAAGTGGTTTGGAGAAGTTTTAGTCTTTTCCTAGAGAAAATAGCTGAATAAGTAGATAAAAGATTAGTGCTATTAGGAAAAAAAACAACTGATTTGCAGCGTTGCTTTGTTTTCTTAGCAGCTTTTAGATTCTACTGCAGAAGAGGCTGGTTTTTGGTGGCAGGCTCTGTTTATGAATTAATGTTAGTTTGCAGTGGGTAGAAGAAATTCCAATAGATTTAAAGAGCTTTAACATTTAATTGAATTTAATCTCCATATACCTTTTCTATTTCCACATGCCTGAAAATTTCCACAAGTTAATTATCAGTTGGTGACTCTGCTCGTTGTCAGATGACTAATTGAAGCAGGTTATAATTCAGAATCAGACAGCTCCTTTGGAAGTGATGGCACCTGCATCTCCTGCCAGTTATGTGAGTTCATTGAAAAAAGGCAGAAACAATGGAATATTATTCCATGTCAGCACTCAAAGCACTTGCATTTCACAGGACAGTCTTGTCCGCCCAATTTTTCTGTCTGCATTCATCCACTGATGTGTTTTTACCTCATCTTTATTCCTCAAATCTGCTCCTTTTTCTGATTGTTCTTTCTGAATACAGAGCACAAAACCTGTCCCTCAGGTCAGAGGAACACTTGAGAGAAGAACAGTTAATTCCATGAGAGACATTTATTAATAACATTGCAATATGCTCCAGAAAAGACTCAGGACCCTACTGCCCACTACATTTACATATTGTCATCCTTCCCTTAAAAACTCCCCAATTTACCTCAGGTGGGAATTTCAGAAGGATTGGAATAACTTCACTTTTCATCCTCACCCAGGTTCCAGGGGCCTTTCTTTCAGGGATAGCCAAGAGATGCTTTAGGACTAAATATAAGTTGTCTTCCTAATGGTTTTTCAGATTTTCTTCTGAGGTTTATCAGTTCTATCTGACATAATTTCTGGCAGCTGAATTCTGGTTTGTTACATCAGCAGCTCTGAAAACAGGGAGGTGATGGGAACCTGCCTTCTATGTAGAAAAGTCATGAAATGTGCATGCCACAAGGGAAGGCTGAATTGTGTCAGAAAATACCAGTTTTCTCCTTTTTCACCTCTCCTGTAACTACTTCAGGTGTTTACTGCATTTGTCCCATTTTATTTGGGAGTGCAGATTTCAGTGCACCTCTGTTTCTTTGGGAGGTGTGTGTGCACGTGTCAACGTGTGCAGGAAAGACAATTTCTCTTCTACTCTTCTTAAAATATTTTTATTTGCTATTCATGGAGAGCACCTCTCTAGGGCAAAGCTGAAATAATACAAATACAATTGTTTCTCCCCCTCCCTCACCCACTCCAAAAAATCCCAGAATGTGAAGGTCCTTCCCTGGAAATGAGTCCAGCCCCGTGGATATTCCTTCCTGCAGGAAAAAGAAGGAGCAGGTGCCAAGTTAAAGCTTTCCATCCAGAGGGATGAGTGTGACTGTAAAGAAGTTAAAACAGTGCCTAGTGTTGATTACCTAATAATCACATTTGAAATAGGCTTTTCCCACCCCTGAATATTGCTGGGGTCACTTGGAAGAGGAATGACTGCAGGGATTTCACTCAGGGTGGGGATCCACAGGCAAAAATGCAGTGAATAACTCACAAGGTATTCTACCCGCTGCAGAGAAACCTTCACCTCTTGCTGGAGATTTTTGGCATCCAGAAGAGCTTATCTTTGAGCAACATGTACAGTGTAAGGTGAATTGCAAAAGAGGAATGCAGACAGCTTTTCCTATCAGCACATTGTTTTGGTTAAAACTCCGCTAGAGTTTTGTAAAAATGTGCTCGGGGGAAGAGAAACAAGACAAAGTCAGCCTGTCCTCTGGGATTGTTTAGTTAATCAAACAAGCTTATTGGGAAATTAACACTTCTGGGCTTAGAAAATAATTGCTTTTTTATTTTTCAGATGCCTTCAGACACTGTATCCAGCTGTCTGAATAACAACCAGGCACAAAAACAAGCTCTTGCACTTCTGGCTGTAAATGCAAATGTGGGGGGCCAGGAGCCTGCATTGTCAGCACAGGTCTGGCAGGTTTACCTTGAGAAAAGGAGTATTTTTAGACCTGACTTCTTGTGAGGGACTGTGGATCTTGCAGCACTCCGGATGTTGGCAAGAGCAAAACACTCAGCAAATCACCTTTTCTCTGATATTTTCTGCTTTGTTTTAGAGTTATCTGATAACTTCCACCAATATTAGCTGCTCTTTCGTGACTTCTATAAAACCACCCCTTAGGAACTGCCTGCTTGCAAGGCTGGATGTCCTGTCCTTCCCTCTCCTGAGCACAGCAGTGTGACTCCTACAGCATCCATGCAAAACCCTCCTGGAAATTTCAGATGCGTTCGTCAGCAGTTCATTAAAATGTGCTCTTGCATGTTTCTAAATCATTTTTGCAGGGAGTTAAGGCCCTCCCCTCCAAAAAAAAAGTATGAATCTTCTTTGTGTGTTGCCAGCACTGAGAATCACCCTGGCTGCTTTGCCTTGATCCCTGGCCCTGGAGAAAAACACTGCTGCTGGTTTCTGCCCAGAGCAGCTCTTGTGCAGACACTTTCAATTCTCTGTCACCAGCCTTGCCACTACTCTATCTAATTCCCTTTTCTTCCTTGCTCTTCTTTTATATTTGTGACATTATATATATTGTGTTTATTATATTATTTTATATATATATATTATGTGATATTTCCTGAGCAGCTTTAAGAGTTTCAGTGCTTGCTGTTTCCTCAGCTGCCTTTACACCCTCTGCATTCTGTGGGTTTGAATTTTATCCCTGAGAAGTAGGGCTATATTGCACCTGAAGCATGGGAAGTAAAGCCTCTAATTTCCAAATCATTTAAAATCTAGGTTATCATTTTGGTGATAAATCTCCTCAGCTGGGGAGCTCACCTGTGATCTCAAAGAGAATGAATTGGGGAGAGGTATGTGAAGTTTGTGGAGGTTTTTTAAAGAACTTTAAGGAAAAAAACCAGGCAGAATAACAATAAATACCTGATCTGCGGGGAAAAACAAGCTGGGGGTACACACCTGATCTAAGGTAAAACAGGCAGAATAACAATAAATACCCAATCTGGGGGCAGAGAACAGGCAGAATAACAATAAATACCCGAAGTGCAGAGCACAGCTCCGCTCCATGCCCAGACAGCTCCAGGCCCGATGCTATCTGAGTGACACCAAACCACCATCCTTAGCAAAATCTTCACATTCCTTGTCAGCAAATGCCTTTAGGAAGTGTGCAACAGGAAACAGAGAGAGGAGTCCCTGTTTCCAAGCCCACAAGCATTTCCCTGCTGCCTAAAGACCTTTCTTCTGCCCTATGTGGTTGAGAGAAGTTTCCTGAGCTGCTCAGGGACTGATGCTCCTGTACCACTGTACCTTTTTCCAGCTGGCTGTGGCATGCTGTAGGAACATGTTTAATGTGCATTTTGGGGAGTGGAGAAGGCTGAAGATGTAAGTAAATAATAGAGAACTTGTAATGTTGTGCATTTAATAAATGTATTTTCTGGTGTTAAATCTGGTTTAGACAAAAGTGGAATGATCAGCAATGAAGCAGCCACTTCCTAGGAGCTGATTTTCATGTCATTTCAGACATGCAAATGCATAACTCTTTCCTATCCCATCATGTTTTGTTTTTTTCCTGAAAATATCTCATGTGCCAAATGAATATTTATTTATTTATCTTTAATGTAGGCAAAGTAAATATATGCAGCTTACTAAAGCACTTTAAAAAAGCAAATGTTGAACAGAGGAAAGGTTTGATTTGTCATTTGCACTCTAATAATTCAGGGTTTCAAAGTTTGGTTCTGCACTTCTTAGAATAACTCCCAGGAAAATCTCTTTGGTCAAATATGTCCCTGTGGAAATCTGTCATGCTGGATTTAGTTCCTTAGTTCTTGTTCTTTTTTCTTTTTTTTTCTTTCATATTTTTTAGGATCTTAATTGGATTTTTATTTTAAGGATGAGAAAGAAGAGAAGTTTCACTGTACAAATTCAGAGGGAATCAATAAAGTTTCACCTCCCTTTTTTGGGGCTGTTAGCCAAAAAGGAAGATACCTCTAGTGTTTCACTCCAAGAAAAAAAAAAATGAAGTGTCTGTTTGGCCCTGGTTGGAGCTATCTGATAAGGAGCTGGAATTTATCATTAAAAAAGTCTTGAACTTCAGCTCTTCAGAATGGACTCACCTTAGTGTGTGGCTATGCATGGTCAGCTTCCTTTGTGCCAGTAATCAACAGCAAATAATCTGGGGGAATTAACTGGCCAAAGAAAAAATTCTAAGATGAACAATCACTTTGTTCAAACTTTCTCTGATTCCCCTACTTTTGTGTCCCTGGTTTTGCCCTTAATTAAGTGAATCTGTTAATTACCTGGAGAGCTCTCATGATTTTTTTGTTCAGTCTATGTAAATCTTCTCTCTTTTTAGGAGGTAAATGGGTTCAGCACAGGCAAGAGGAAGAGTAAATTGTCCTTCCTGGTAATTAATCCTGCTAATGAGTGCCCTGCCTGGTGGTTGTGCTGCTCCAGAAAACAGCCTCTTTCCAGGAACATGAAAGTCCAGAGACAGCCTGAAAAGACAATGAACCCAGAGACTGTGGCAATGGAAAGTCAAGACTGATGTAAAAATGCGGACTGTCTAAAAAACAAATAACTAAATAACTGGATTGGCACAATAGTGGCAAATCCTTCTTATTTAACTGCTTTGACAAAGGGAAACTTTCCAAAATACTAAAATGAAAGACTTAGCTGTGCTATTCATATCAAATAATTCCAGCAACCCTCCAGCGAATCTTTCTTCATCATCCTGTGAATAACCTGAGTTAGAACAGCTGGATAAGGAACAACTCTGAATTGCAGATGCTGCAATGCAGATTATATTTTATTAAACTGAAATGAGAGACTTTGCAAACTCTCCCAGGGAGTTCAGGAGTTTCCACCCTCCTAGTAATTGCATACTGTACAGGAAATGGAGGTTAAAAAAAATTACAAAAGTCACTCAGGGTATCTCTAATAGCGTCAGTGACTTGAAACAAGTTCTCATCTCAGAAATACTCTGGAAGAAAGAATCAGGAAAGCCTTTTGGCAGTTCTTGGTACTTGTCAGGAAAAAAGCTCCTGAGCTGTAGTGCAGCCCCCCAGGCCTTTGCAGCCCCTGCAGTGACATCTGCATTTCACACTGAACTCTCCTGTGCCCAAAGTACCTGGACAGGTGTGTTGCTCTCTTCTCTCCTCACCCCTGCTTTCCCCTATAGGCACCACCTCCTAAACAGGGTTGTGTTTGCTACTCCTGCAGAGCTGGAAGGATTTCACTCTGTTCATTCCACACACGAGCAGACAAGAGCATTATCAGCCTGCAGCTTCCATCTCACCAAGGTGATGCAAGATAAGAACTCAGCACTGGAGCTGGAGCTCCAGGTTGCTCTTGCCCACAGCACATCCCCCTCTCTGGGAGTACAGCTGTGCTCCAAGCTTCTCTCCAGCCACCTGGGCTCAAACTGCATCTTAAAGGGAGCTTTTCCTCCTCCTTCCTCTCCTTTCCTAATGAATACTCTTTAAAAAAAAAATAATAAATCCAAGTCTGCTGTTAGCTCTTGAGAATAAGGTTGTTTTGGCAGTTGCAAGTCGTGACAGTCACTATAAAAGGGAGGCTTTATACTCAGATTGTGCTTTGTGAGGTAATTCTCTAAAAAACTTGGAGTACTGGGAGTGTTTCATCCACAGCAGTGCCAGAATGATCAGTTTCCTCTCTGGAGTGGAGACAGAGGGAGGATTATCTGGAAAGCAGAACACTTAATTTTTTGTTTTCTTCAGTGGCTGAGTCATTAACAGGTGTATGGTCAAGGACCAGAAGGTCCATGCACCATGTTCTTATTTCTTCTGGCTGCCTATAATCTGCTTCAGATTGGCCATGAGCTGCATGTACCTTAAAATAGGCACTGTGTACCCCTCAAAAGGAAGGAAATATTTGCTTGCAATTTATAGAAAAGATGCTTTAAATATAGGCTTGACTTAGCCTGTCCAAATGCAGGAAGCTAAGGCTCTTCAAGATGTGATATATAGGGTGTACCTGATGGATTGTGCTGGAATTGCTTCATGGTTCTGTAGGAAATCCAACTCCTTGTTCAGCAGAGTTACCTGGATTTCTTTACATGTGAAAAAGGGAGTGGTGGATTTTTGTGCATCTCATTTGCTCTGTTTTCCAGAACAAACACAAGGTTGCATGAGTTCCATTAAAATGGCCATATTTGAATTTAAACTATCACAAGTGCTAAAGCCTTGTGGGAGAGGGACAAAAAAAGC
Organism: Parus major; assembly: GCF_001522545.3. Taxonomy (NCBI): domain Eukaryota; kingdom Metazoa; phylum Chordata; class Aves; order Passeriformes; family Paridae; genus Parus; species Parus major. The sequence goes on from NC_031778.1 coordinate 3,820,998, forward strand.
TCTGAGTTGTGACACGAATCTCACAGCACTTCCTTTGAGGCTCCATCAGAATAGTAAATTAGTTACACTGAAACCACCATGCTACACAAAATATTTGGTTTAGTTCTCTCTTTGTTACTGGTGCAAGATAGAGGCTCTTAGGAAAACTGAACAATGCACAATACATAAATTAGGCAATTTAGAGTACTGGTAGGGTTGTATTACTGTAGCAAGTACAGCTATATTAGCTGCTTTATATTAGCTATATTATATAAGTAGGATGTCCAGGAGAAATTAATTTATCAAAGATTTAGGTAAATTTCAAATTAACATCCTCAAATGTTCCTAAATTAATGTGAATCCCTGACTTAGCACTCTGTCAGTAATATTAATATGCTGCAGTAATTATGAGAATAGTTATCAACACTTATTTAACTTCTTCCTTTCTGAAAATGTCTGTCCAGTTAACAGCAGTGCCATTTACATGATCTAGAGGGGAATTTTATTCTATGTGTGAGCTAACACAAGTAGGCAGCAAATTTGTATTCATTAAGTTTTATTAGATCACATTTGGGGTTTGGCTGGATGATAGAAAGTGTCAAATCAGGAAATACAGCCTCTAGCACACACGGCTATTCAAGCTATAAAAATGGGAAATACAGAAATAAAGTGGTTCTATGCTTAAAAATGCAAATCTATGCAGAGTGAAAGTGAAAAAGGTGTTTGAAAGATGCCAAACTCTCTTGGTTTACATCATGGGATCTCAAAAGATCAAGTCATATAAAAGGTGATATAACGAATCTCAGATTTGTAATTTTATGCTTCAAGGAAATAAACTAAGCATTTCTATTGTCATGTTTGAAGCAAGATGCATAAGAAATAAAAATCCTACAGTGTGCACTGTATTTCTATTTTTAATGAATTTAATTTGAAATTATAGGTAATTATTAGATACCAAAATGTAGCATGTGGTTTTATATAGTTTCTCAGAACTTATTCTTTTTTTGCTGCTATTTCATATTAATATATTTCAATAATAAAAGGGCATTACATTTATATTTTTATTTATATATTGTATAATAGACATTTATATTTTTAGTTATATTTTATTTTATTTATATTTATATTTGTATTTATATCTATATCCATATCTATGTTTATATTTATATTTGTATTTATATTTATATATTGATTTATATATCACTGCTTCAGTGAAGGCTTTCTGCCAGTAAGAATCAACCAGCTCATTTAAGAGCTTGGAGCTTTTATTTTTCTTTGACTCACAGCCAGCAACCAAATTCCCTGGCTCTTGTGTTCTCTTGGAGTGCTAGGAAAGGCAAAGAGCACACAAGTGGAAAAGAGCTCACAGGATGCTGCAAGGACAGGCCAGCATCACACACCAGGTAAATCCTGCCCAGCGTGAGTCACAACGGGCTGAACACACCCAAATCTCTGGCTGCACTGACACGTTTCAGGTATCTAAAATCAGGTAACAAATGTAGGAGCACAGAGCTGAGGACTGGGACCTGCTGGTTCTGGTGTCAGCCAGATGTTTGCTGGCCCCGTCTGTCGGCGGCAGGAGCAGAGGAAATGGGTGACATCAGGGAGAACCTTGCCTGCAGTGGGCTGCGCGCTATCTTTCCAATATCAGCATGATCATCCTTTCAGAAGAGAGGATGGTTTGTCCTGGGAGAGGGATCTGGAACAGGCCCAGGCTGTGTGAGGAGCACTTGTCCTTTTCTTGCTCCCGAGGCAGCGGAAGATGACAGCCTGTGTAGACCATGACCCCAAGACCATGGCCCCTGTCTGTCCCCCGTCCCTCCCGTGCAGGATGCTGCTGCTGCCAGATGATTTACAGGACGGTGGAGCTCCCTGCCAGCTGGGAAAAGCTCAGCACTTCATGCAAGGGGCAGGGAATGTCCTCTCCACCAGCCCAGGCATGCAGAGCTGTCCCTGCAGATGGCTCTGGTGGTATCTGCCAGGCATGGTGGATGTCGCCAGATCCCACAGTGTCCTCACCTCTCTGAGTTTCTGTACTCCTAGGAGGGGACTGGTCACCCTGCACAGACTGACTGCAGGGTTAGATCCAGCTTCAGGTCACTTCCACCCCCAGAGATATCCTTTCCATCATGAGAGCTTCAGGAGAAGAGAAGGGCTTTTCTACACCCAGGTGGCACAGAGAAGTTAACTAGGGTTGAATTCAGAGAGGCTGTGGGCTGTGCTGGAGGACAAGGCAGAGATTAGTGCACAGTTTCTGAGGAAGGGCAAACACTTGGATGGACAAAGAGATCAGAAATAATAAAGAGCTGGCAGCTTAGGCTGGGTGTGCAAGGCAAGGTGTGCTGCAACCAGTGATATGTTCAGAGATGTTCAGATCAAAGGGAATAAGGAAGGTGAAAACTGAATTTAAAATTCTTAACCCTCCTAGTCCAAAACCAGGAGTAGGTGCACAAGGAGACTGACAGGGGCTTGAGGAAGACAGGTGTTGGCACAAGGATCTGGATCCACATTATCATCATCATCATCATCATCATCATCATCATCATCATTGCTGTGCTGCTCAAGTTTATTTGCTCTGTGTTGTCTTCTGCTCAGTGCAGTCTTTTGTTGTGTTTTGTGATTGGTGATTATCTGTTCTGTGATTTTGTTTGTGAGAGATGCTTCATGGCTCGGTTGCTCCCTCTGCCCTGGCTGTGCCTGCTCCAGGCTGCCCTGTCTGAGATGCAACACGTTCTATTCAGGATTATATATTCAATAAGTTATATTCAGGATATGAAAGAGCCAGGGGTGTGCACAGGGACATGGGGAGGTTTTCAGGTAAATTTCTTACCCTTCATAAGATTCCACTGCTACTGTGTCTGTTGCTGCTCCCTGAGCTGGCAGCTGTTATGGAACCCATTATTTCAAATTATCTTTGTTGTGAGGTGAGAGAGAGCCACAGTCTCTCACTGCATGGATGAAATCAGGACTTCTTTTCACTTTGTGGATCACTTCACACTTTTAAATACTTGAGTTTCACGTGCCGTGTCATGACAGGTTATATAATATTGTCATGTAATTCTCCCTGGCTGAGAATTACATGACAATAGACCCTTCAGTTTTTATTTCACTGAAAACTGCATATCAGGAGGAAACCTCATCTCACTCTCCACTTTTCTAAGAGACTCATGAGCACATTGGACACCACAAGCTCTAGTGGAGATTCTCATGGAGCTCCACAGTTTCTTGTGGCAAGGGACTCCCACCCTGTTTATTAGAAGGTTATTTATCAATGTGAACACCTACCATGTTTATTCTCCCATTTGAGCTTAAAGATCAGAGAAAGAAGAAATTTGTCATGAGCTCTTTGGGAATGTAAGTAAGGTACACGAGTAAGAAAACCATATCTGTGTTTGTTTATCTTTTCAGTGAAAATCTGTATCTAAAATTCTGGCAGCCCATTAGCCATCCCAATCTCCTTGGTCTCGCTCGAGGTTATTTTGATAAATGTGCATTTTCTGTCCCCTTGACATGATGTGCTTAGATATTCCTGTAGTCTTCACATACAAGAATATCTATTTTACCTTTTAATTTTCTTTAAACAAGAATTAACTCTGTAGTTAAAGCTCTCCTGAGATGGATCTTCTCCTCCTACAAGCAGGAACACAGCATGGGTGTTAGTGTTCCTGCTAGGAACATTTTGATCTCGGTGCTCAGGAGCAGCTGAAGAATTGTTTCTGCTCTTGTCTATTTTCTGACCAACTGCTTTGTGCATTTTTTGGGGGGGAAAGGGATGTTTGGGGTTTTTATTGTAATATTATTTACAGGAAAACTTGGAAATGTAACTAGAGTTTTAAGATGATGTTCTTGAGTTTTAAGATGGGTCCTGAAAAACTGGGTGAGAAAATAATCTTGGTTGGACCTTGACTTTTTAAAATTTTATTTTTATTTAGGAAAATGAAATTTTGAAATGGATTTCCTAAAAGCCCAACACAGTGGTCTTATGTGAAACAAAATTATTAACTTTCCTGTCAAGACGTTGCTTCTTGAAGATAAAATCGAAGGTGATGTTGTTACGAACAGACAATTTGAACACAAGTATTTTATTATTATTCTCCCATCTATAACCTTTTGAATGTAGCCTGAGAGAAAAGTCAGTGTAAAATGCTGTCTGCAGAGCTGTGGAAAGGGACCCACCCCTCAGGAGTGACAGAGCTGTGACACACATCACCAGGACACAGTCTGCTGTGCTGTGCTCTGCACTGTGATGCAAGAGCTGCTCCTCCCTTTCCAGTCAATCAGTCGGGTGATGGATGTGATCAAAAGATTTTAAGTGCATCAGCTTGCCTATAAATCACAGCCCTGACAAAAGCAGCATTGTAGCATCCTCTGAACGACCAGGAATTCCTCCTTCTCCCTGATAGTTCCATTTTACATAACCCTAAAAAAGACCAGAAAGCCTTACAATAAAACCACTCTAGAAATAAGGAATTCCTTCATCAAAATGATTTCCAGAATTATTTTTAATCCCAGGAGAATGGGAGAATTCAGACCCATGAATGGACCCATGATCAGCAGCAGTGCCTGTCCTGGGCCCTGCATAGCTTGGGCGGGTGCTCAGTCGAGTCTCTCCTCACAAACCAATCCAAAACAACGAGGTCTCAGAAGATTTCAGGGAAGAATCCCTTTTCAGATAATTCATGCAAAGTAGTTTAAAAAAAATAAAAATATTCCTTTTCCTTCCCAAGTGCCATCCCATCCCCCTGGAGAAATCCTCAGTCTGACATCTGCTACTGCTGCTCTGCCTGTTATTATTATTATTTGTCTTAGAGCCTCTGCCCATTCTTCTGCTCCCACAGCTGCTGCTGGTGTTTCCTCTTGGTGCTTCCTGCCTGCCTGGCCTGAATTCCTTCTGGCACCCTCTGGCATCCAGTTGACTACAGGGCTTATTTCTGCAGTAGGAACATGAAATAATATTTGGGTTTCATTTTCTTTTGAGGAGCTCTTCAAGACCCTCTCATGAAGGTCATTTATTATTTTTCCATGCCGACCCTTTGATCTGTGGAGGATCTTGTACCCATGTGAGCTTTGCCAGCGCCTGTAAGGTCTGCAGAGAAACTTGGGGCTGATTTCCTACTGGAAAAACCTCGAGGAGCTGGTTTGGATGGGGAAGAGGGTGGAATTGGCACTTTTGTGACTGTACAGCCTTGCCCTGGCAGCATCCCTGAAAATCTCTGTTTGCTGTAGACACTTTCCAGTAGAGGGGGAAAAAATACAGGCAGGAATTCAGGCTGTGCCTTCTCTCTTGTTCCTTCACTTTGGTGTCTCTCTGAAAGCCCAGAGAAGGTTTGTGGTGAGTCCTCCTTCCCAGTGCCCTGGAAGATGCTTCCTTCAGCCTTCAGGAGAAGAGGGAGTGCCTGGCTGGGCCCTCTCATCACCAAAGATAACAGCTAAGAGCTGGAGAAGAGGCAAACAACTGAAATTGCAGAATCTTCTCCTTTGTCACCGTACATTTCTCACATTTAATGATAATTAAATTATCACATGAGCACATTCATAATGTAGTGCTGCATTTAACTGTGTTAAGGATGGCATGCCCAAGGTATTTTGGCTTTTGAGAACTGACAGATGAGAACCTGGCCTCTGGAAGATGAGACATTTGAAAGAGTCCACAGCTTGTGGCAATGGCTTATCAGCAATATCCCCACATGGCTTACTGATACGAGGTTTTTCTGGTTTTATTAGATCACCCAGGAAATATTCCTGTACTAGCACTGATCCCTGACAGCATCCTGAAGGGTGGGGAGCTTGTTGACATGATTATCTGGAAAAGACATTTTTTTTTTTTCCCTGTCCTGAAGTCACCAGCTGCAGTCTATTAATGGCCAAAATAGACTTCTGAGGTAATATTCTCTTTTCACCTATCCCATGTAGATTTTTTTAATTTGGAACCAAAATGAATCCTTACTTAGCTGCACTGTGAGTAGCCTGGTGCTGGCTTGTGCACAGAGTGGCTCAAGGGAAGGATTACAGCTACAATCAGTAGTAGTACAGCCCCCACTTGTCTTCATCTAGATGTGGGGCACTATTTGCACTGGAAAAGTGTAAGAAGTTATCCTAGGAGATAATACTGGCTAGTAATCATTTTTTTAGGGATGAAACTATTTCCAGAACAACATCTTGTCCAGGACAGAGAATACCAAGGAAAGGCAGGTCTGCAGTGAGCACAAGGAGTGACATTCTAAGGGATGCAGGGAGCTGTGCTCCCCCAAGTAAGGGCCAAGGACATCTCTTCTAGCCCAGAAACTGAAGATTCAGAAATTACATGGAAATACCGGTAAATTAAAAGGAAAAAGTTGTTATCACCTCCCTTTCTCCTGAAATTACTTACTTAGCTGTGTTGAAGGAGATGAGTGCAAGCAGAGACACAGGTCTGAAATCCCAGCTCTGGAAAGAAACAGTTTCCAGGTGGAGGGATCAGCCTGTTCAGAGGCACAAGGTTTGTTTCTTGCAGCTGGCCTTGGATGATTATTTCTCAATGTTTTGTTGTCATGCTGTTCACACCACAGTTAAGCAGCACCTAAAATGTTCTCAAGGCAAGGAAACCAATGAATGAGGGAAAATGAGTTTGAATTTACGAGACAAAAATTTGTAACCTGTAAAGGCTTTCATCCCCATGTAATTTTGTGTCAGTACAATGGAGTGGGGAAGAACAAGAGTAATCCTTTGCCCCCCAAAAAAGCTAATTTTTAAGAGGACCAAGCTGCTGAGCCCTGACATATCTTATATTCCTTAAATCCGTATTTGCCATACTCAGATTTCTATCAAAATACAGGACAAATGCTATGAAGATCCCCAGCTTGTAAGAATGTTGAGTAAAAGCCTGGAAACACAGGGTATGGGTGACAGTGCACTGCAGTCCTGCAGAGAGAAGTGTGGGGAGCTTCCAGTGCTCCTCCTTTGGAGGGGTCTGGGCACTGTCAGGGACCTCAGAGGTGAGTGATACACAGGAAATTCTATTGCCTCTCCCAAAGAGCAAGAACGAGCACAGGAGGGGTTAATTTTGACTTCTGAGTTAATTCTTAGGTGGTATCTTGGGAGTGCGCTTGACAATCTTAACTTGACACCTGTAGATATATATTTATTTTTATTGGAACATAGAATTACATTGGATTTTAAGTGATTCTGTTTGGTTTGTAAAATGATATTTTGTTTATATTGGTTCTTCTGGTTTGTTTTCAAAATGTTGTTACAGTGAGTTCTTAAATATTTTAATTAGCAGCACATTAAAAAATACTGTTTTCAGGGAATTAAGTTATTTAGAACTAGTTAAGGCCCTGCTGTATCACTTTAACCTGAATCTAGGCTGCTAATCCTGTTGAATAACAAAAACACTGAATTTCCCTCCCTGGTTGTAGATTCAGGCAGATGCTCGAGAGTAAAGTGCACCTTGAATGTCACACAAGGGGAGAAAATTAGAAAATTGAATATTTTTATATATCTCTAAAACATAAATTAATTCCACTAGTGTTGGTTATGTAATCTAGTTGAATGTCTGAAATTCCTGGGGTATCTGCTTCTGTTTCATATGATATTTCTGGTGATGTCCAATAAAACACTCACAGGATGTTCCTTTAAGCTGAAAAAAGATTTTGGTTTTCCCATACTTGTAAACATTTGAGTTCCTTGATATTATTTTATTTTAATGTCATGTACTTAAAAAAAATTAACATTCCCAAAGCCATTAGGTCTCTCCTCATTGCTTTTACTGAGTGTTTGTCATCTCTTTGGGGGCCACACAAATAAATGCCTCGTGTACAGCAATGTCTATAAGGTAAAGGTGTAAAGGTGTGGCCATTCAGAAACCTAATATAAAACATTCAGAAAACACATCTAAAACATAAATATGTGCATCGTGCATAGAGCTGGGCTTTGCTTTGGCCACACCAGTGCTGCCTTCCCTTGGATAGGGATGGGATCTTCCTCTCATTTTCCCTTTTCCATGGTTCTCCCTCCTTGTCACCATCCTTGCTGGCAGGGTTTGGCCCTGCACCCAAGCCTGGGCTGTTTTCCCTTGGGTTTTGGGGAATATTTTGGAGGCTCCTGGTGCCTCCCAGCCGAGATCTGTCACTGTGTCTCAGCTCTCTGCCTCTGCTCCCTGTGCAGCCCCAGTGCCAGCAGGATTTTCCCTCCTGGATAAAAAGCACAGCATTAGAGGCCCCCAGTTCGAGCAGCTCTGTGATCCCCTGGTGCAATTCCAAACTGCCCTGCTGGTTTCTGGGCCTCTCCCTGGCATTTCGTGGGAGAGCTGCAGCCTTGCTAAATATCCTTCCCTCTCTGTCAGCAGTGGCCTTCTCTGTGACCCTGCTGCTCCTGGAGCAGCTTTCCTGTGCCTGTGCCTTTCTGGCTCACCACCTACATCCCAAATGCCACCCAAAGCCCAGAGTTTCAGCCTTGCCTCGGAACAGTCTGCAGCAGCTTAAGGAAAACATCCTCTGGCTGCTGCCTGAAAAAGGTTCAATCATTATTTCTCTAATCCTCCTAAAGTAAAAAGGCTGGCCACCAAAAACAAATAGGAGGGAGACCCCACACATATTGTCCATATTGGCTGGCTTTTTATCAAAGAGGTAACAGGAATAAAATAAAATAAAATAAAATAAAATAAAATAAAATAAAATAAAATAAAATAAAATAAAATAAAATAAAATAAAATAAAATAAATATTATAAAATAAAATAAAAAATATAAAATATAAAA
>NC_031778.1:3829819-3866556 GCF_001522545.3 Parus major
AAAATAAAAATAATAAAATAAAATAAAATAAAAAATAAAATAAAATAAGAATAAATAAAAATAATAAAATAAAATAAAATAAAATAAAATAAAATAAAATAAAATAAAATAAAATAAAATAAAATAAAATCTTGACAATTACTTCTGCCGTCTGGAAAATACAAACTCAAAAATGTCTGTTCATGCAAATTTGTACATTGAATATTTTTTGTGTGTGTTTTTCTGTAACATTCCCATCAGCTCCTGGTTCTTAAGAACCATTTCAGAATAGGTGTATGTTAAGCAGTAGTAAGGACAGAGTGTACTGCTCAGGAAGAAATAAGGTGAAATACCCATCAAGAACAGGGTGATTGGAAGAACTGACTTAAAGCAAGTTCACAATTCTGTGCTGCTGAGGCCATCCCTGCTTTAAAGCCTCTGCCCCGTGCTGCTGAAGCTCTCTCCAGTGCATCCCCACAGGTGATGGATGCACTCCAGTTCTTTCAGGAGGTATTTTCCATCCAGTGCTCTCTGTAGCAGGGCCAGGGACAAGGCAGCACCAGAGAGATTTCCGGGCTTCAGCAGAGTGAAAGGGAGTTTGGTTGAAATTAATGTGGCAGACAGAAAGTATTTGAAGAGCACTTTCTATGAAATTCCTTGTTAATTCTCCAGGGAGCAGAGCAGGGAGTGAGATCACAAAGTCATCCCCAGTGTTTGCTTCCAGCATTATTTTTACTGACTGCTCAAAGTTTTACTCTTTCTAAAGTCCTTAAGGGCCCACTTGCCTCGTAACCTTGTATCTTTCTCTCACTGCTGCTCGTGGCTTTGCTTGGGAATGCTCACTCCAGCCACCCTCAAGCACCTTCTTGCTCATGCCTGGGGAAGGCAGCACCCTGCTTCCAATTAGCAAGGCAGGGAATTTGGCTGCAGGAGCCTCTTCCTAACGAGAAACACCTCTGGTGCTCTGTTGTTTGTGTTTGGTGCCTACTGTCCCCAGTGGAGCTCCAGAGATTGCTGTGCTTGGAACCAGATACACAGATCTTGTCCTCATTAGGAGAAAGGTGGTTTTGATGTCTCGCTAAAGGGATTCAAAAGACTCGAGCTTAATACAAATCTGTTGCTGTTTTTAAAAGGGGGTTGTTAACTTTGAATAGCTAAAATAGATTAAAACAGCTGCTGTCTTTGCAGCAATGGTTAAAACCAGGAGATAGCCGTGGTACAGCTTAGCCAGAAGCTGCCAGAGAGACTCTCTAGGAAGGTTGGGTGAGTTCTTGTTTCTGCTGCTGGCACCAGTCAGGATCTCCTTTCCACAGCTGCTCTGTGTGGCTCCAGGGGTGCCTGCCTCACCTGCCAGGGTGCCTTGTTGTGTAAAACACAACAAATTGGTGAAACAGGACTTGTACCTTTGAGCAGCTTCCTAATTTCTCTGTCTGTAACTCTTTGCTGCTCTTCACCCTGTGTGAGTGCACAATGGGCAGGAAATTCCTTCATGAGGATTGACACAGCCCCAGCTTTCCCCTTAGGCTCTGGAAACTCTGTTGGACTAAAATTTTACATGAGGAGGAAAAATTGTCAGCTGTGAGGGGAGACAAGAAAGTCACCATCGATCTGAGTGATAAAATGATGTTTGCCCATAGAAATGAAGTTTTTTTCTGGTACAGGCTGGACAGTTTTGTCCAGATTATATTTCACCAAGAGTCATTCAAAGTCTGGTTCTCTTCATTTTCTCTTTCAGTTCTGTGAGCATTGCAACTGCTGATGTGAAAAGTTGTTCCTATGCCATTATACTGTTTATGTTTTTAACCCTAAAATGTGCCAGTCTAACCTTCTGACTAACCTTAATGGGATAAAACCCTTAGCATCTCCTTGTTTTCTTCAGCTCCTTCAGTTCTCTGAATTAGAATTACTTACATACTGCTATTGTATTTAAATTCAGAATTTGCATTGTATTTAAATACAGGAATCTCTGTGGGTAATGACTAGTTTGGCTCTAATTATTGCATTGGAAGCCTGAGGCTAGAGTGAGGTTATTGCTTAAATAATATATTAAAGGAAGGGGACCATTTGGCTGTTTTTGTTAAAAATCCTGGGGCAATCATTTGTGTAAAATCACTGAAGGTTCATACAAGTGACACCTGTATAAGCTCCAGGGAGAATGTTCTTCTCAGTTGGTGCTAGAAAAACCCCAGCTTGAGAGTCGTTAATGAAGCAGAAGAACTGCAGAAAAATTCCCTCCTGCATCTTTACTGTGAGATTCAGGAATAGCTGAAGCAGCTAGGAAATATCACTCATCACTGCTCCAAAACCTGAGAGTGGGCTTGGGGGGTGCAGCTAAGAGGCTCTTGGAAACTTCTGAAATTGTTTTCATGCTTTAAGGGTTATATTTAACCTTCATTAAATGTTCAAGTAAGTGAATATTTTGGTGTATTAAGTGGGGTTCAAGTTGCAGTACAGACCACCACTCATTTCTGCTTTAATCTTTGCACTTATGAGAAATACTTGCCAAATTTAGACACTATTTAATCTCTTTTTTTCCCCATCTCTTGAATTAAAACCGACAACAAAACAAAAAACTTTTAAAGAGTCCTACTTACATCTGATCTAAACCAAATGTGTGTTAATATCAGTTTTTCTGAATATCTAGGAACTCATCATGGCTTTGTTATCTTGGGTACCACAGGCTGGGGATATTCCCAGTGTGTTGTGGTCCCAGGCAGGGCTGGCAGGAACCTGCAGCCTCTCCCAGCTCACACCCAGCTCTTGGCATTTCTCTGGAGGGGAGTCTGAGGTGTCCCCAGCACCTCCCTCCTGGGGCTCTCCTGGCACCAAGGCTCTGCCCAGCATTTCGGGAAGGTGCACGTCCAGGTTTGATTCCCCAGTGTTTTATTTTTCAGATCAGCTCTACCTGCTGGAGGGAGGTTTGGTGGGATGAACTTGCAAAGTCAGACACGTGAAAGGAGTACTGAAATCCTTTTAAACTGGCTGGACCTACTCCAGATAACTTGCTGGGCTTCTCGTGCTGCCAGAGACCGAGAGCTGTGGGGCCGTGTGTCTCACAAGCAAACCACAAAGCTGTGATGCCTGCCCTGAAGCAGCTGCAGTCCGAGGTTCCAGAGCTGGGTTCAGGCTGTTGGAAGCTCCTGGGGGCTCTGTGCTCGTCCTGCCCTTGGAAAACTCTGGTTTCTGAGCCTGGTACCACAGGATGCTCCAGCCAGGCTTCTCCAGGGAGCTGCTGCTGCCCTGCCGGGGGCTGGGTGTCAACACTCTCTGGCTCTGCACCCCAGCTGTGAGTGTCTGAAAACACCCCCAAAGCTGTGATTCCAGAGAAACACCACATTCTGCAAATCTCCTTTCAGCAGCAGAGCTGGGACCTGCCCCACGCATGCACAAGGGCTGGACCGGCTTCAGCAGGAGCCAGCAGGCTCTGGCAAGGGCCCCGTGCTGGAAACAGCATTCTGCTCATTCTTCTGACTGCTCACAGTCCTGCTCTTGTCCAAGGTGGGGACAGCCTGTGCTAGTGGGGAGGGAAGGGAGCAATGAGCTTATTTTGGCCCGTGTTATTTAGGGAGTCAGGCTGCACGTTACAGCATCACCTTACATCCCAGAGAAAATGAAATCCTGCTGAAGTCCTGCTCACACCTCTGTGGGGGCTGTGCAAGGGTGTGCAGGACTGTCCCCCTCCCTGGTATCCTAGGTCCCCTGTCTGTGCCCCTGGCAGGCTCAGGGCCTGCAATGTTCCAGTCCCTGCAATATTCCAGTCCCTGCAATGTTCCAGTCCATGCATTGTTTCAGTCCCTGCAATATTCCAATTCCTGCATTGTTCCAGTCCCTGCATTGTTCCAGTCCCTGCAATATTCCAGTCCATGCAATGTTCCAGTCCATGCAATGTTCCAGTTCCTGCAATGTTCCAGTCCCTGCAATATTCCAGTCCCTGCAATATTCCAGTCCCTGCATTGTTCCAGTCCCTGCAATGTTCCAGTCCCTGCAATGTTCCAGTCCCTGCAATGTTCCAGTCCCTGCAATGTTCCAGACCCTGCAATGTTCCAGACCCTGCAATATTCCAGACCCTGCAATATTCAAGACCCTGCAATATTCCAGTTCCTGGCACTGAGGGCAGGGGACCCTGCCCTGGGACTGCTGGAGCGCCAAACTCAGGTTTGGTGTCAGCCCTGGGGCTCTGGAGGGGTGGGACACAGGGCAGGGAGGGGACACTGTGGGGACACTGTGGGGACAATCTCTGGGAAGCTCCTCACAGCCAGGGACATGAGGATTTTGCTTCTATTTCCAAGCCTTTGCTTTCATTTCCAAACTTTTTCTTTCTGAGCTGTCCCTGAAGCTGGCTAGTTTTTCATTCAGAAGAACAAAAGCTAATACATAAAAAAAATCAGGGAAAAAAACCCAAACCCCAAGCTTCTAATATAGTAAATTATCCTCCATACAAATTCAATATTTGGTCTCATTCTGCACTTCTAGAGATGTCTGGGATTTCTCCCCTGTTTGTGGGCAGTGCTATAACCAGAGCTGGGTGATGCTTTGCAGCTCTCTGTTGTTACTCACAAAAAATGCAAGTTCTAAAATACTTTACTAAATTCAAAGCTGCTAAGGAATAAGTGAATCTATTAAAAAAAAAAAAAAGGCAAAGCAAAACCAACTATTGTGGTATTTAAATGAAGTTTACATTTCATATTTCAAATTATATTTTTATTTAGAAATCCAAAATGTTACTTTTTTTTGTTTGTTTGTTTTTTACTATAGACTGGGAAAACCAGCGAAATTCATTCAAGATTTCATTTTGGGTCAGCCAAAAGGATTTATTTAAAACAGGAAAAAAAAAATTTAAAAACTAACTCTAGAAATAGAAATTAATTTCTAAGAGCTGGGGGAAAAAAAAAAGTGAAAAATCCATTCTTAAACTTCTGATTTAGTCAGTGAAGAAAACTTTTGTTCTGGACATTCAGATCTCTGGAGCTAGTGAGGTGATAAATCTTTGTCCAGCTTCCCTTCAAATAATTAAGACATATTTTCTGTATATTACATTTCCTGGTAATATGATAGCTCCACTTTTACATAATGCTATTTCAAAATTGATAAGACTGGGGGTAATTAATTCTAATATAATTATTTGTTTTAATACCACTCCACTGGAGATCATGCACAATAGCACAGGCTAAAAAAGAGAGCCCTTCAGAAAGCAAGGATAGGAGTACACAAAGTAGATTTTTTATATTTTTTTTTCAAATGCTTTCATTAATAAATGTTACTAAAACAGAAATTCAGACAGGAACTGCAGCTCTGTCTTGGCAGCAGTGGGCACTGCCTGCAGCTGGGATCCACTGACCCTGCCTGGGGATTTTGGGGATTTGGGGAGACCTCTGCTGCAGCAGCAGGGACACGAGCTGCTGCCTGGTACAAATTTCAAACAAATTAATTGCTTTCTTGAATAAATCCTAACAGCACCCCAGCTCTGGCCACAGCCTGGCTGAGACCTGTGCAATCACTGAGCTGGTTGGTACCTGATAACTACTCTGCCCCTCCTCAGAACACCTATTTTTACATGAATTGTTAAATTCACAAAACCATCTGCAGTGATCCAGCCCTGATTATAGTGTGCAGATGAATTGAGAGGTCCTGTTCCATAACCTCTGCGTGACTTTGAAATGCACATTCCAATCAGGAGCCTAACGCAATCTGTTTCCACTGAAAGAGAGCCACACTGGAAATATGATTACAATAATTGTATTACGAACATGGCATTGTCGTGATCAAGTGAAGGGCTCCAAAATGTAACTGATAAAATTGTAACTTTGACCTCCATCTTTAGCTCAAAAACTCATCCAGTTCAACATCCCTGTGTATGAGGCTCAAAGGCAGGTCCAGCACTTCAACCCCTGCTCCCAGGAGCCACTTCACAGACAAAATTCGGGTAAACAAGAGCTGGTGGGAGGGGAGAAACAGGATCCATCTTTTGATGTCCATTTAGAGCGTAAAAGACTAAATCTTGTGCTGCAACAGTTCCATCAATTCCCTGCAGCCGGAGCAACAGAGAATTCAATTTGAAATTCCTGTGTAAACACGCTGGGGCAAATTCATGCTTGATGTAAATTGTTGTAACTTCCTTGGCTGTACTGGTATCACTGAAACCAATGAATTTGGGACTGTTTGCACCATATGAGGATTCATCCCCTTCGTAAATATTTACGCAAAAAATGAGAAAATTGGAGTAATTTAAAAATATTTTAATGTGGTGTTCCCAATCATGCAGAACATAGTAGACCCCTTCTGCTTTATTTTCTTACCCTCTGGCTTCATTCAGGTCCTACTTTGAATTTCTCAGCTAAATATGGAAAGAAAAGTGTAAATTGTACCAGTCCTACCATTAGTTTCAGTTTGCAGAAGTGCCATTGATACAGACTCCTGCATTTATTTGGGGTGGAAAGTGTCTATTTAAATTGTGAGATCAATCGTCAAATTAGATGTGTGACTGCACACATCGTTCCAGTGTTTATTTTCTTTCCTGGCACACTTATGGCTCTTTGGGCTTGAAGAATGTAACTCAATTGGAATGAGCCTCGGTGATAAAATGGTCATCACATAAGATGTCTTTGTGTTGTTTTGAAATGTCCTATTACAAGGCATTTTAATAAACTTTGTTTTTATTTTCCTTGATTAATAACACATTTGCTTGTGAATTTTCTGGGATGTTTGATTCATGGTCTTTCCTTTCTTTTCCTTAGAACTCCTTGGTGGCAGCAGCCTCCAGGAGGCCTTGTGGGACTATCCCATGGCGATCTGACCTGGTCCTGCCTTTGTCCAAGTAATTTTAGTCGCACTAACACTTTTGACCCCTGGTGTCATTGATAAGCTCCAGAGCACCGGGTGCTGCATCAAAAAAGTTTTGAAAGATCTGCAGAAAACCAAATGCTTAAAGCCATGTGATTGATATTTGTTTGTTTTAATGATGAATATAGAAAATAATACTCTGTCACTTTCTCTGCTCTGCCCATTCACACTGACAGAGAAGCTGTTTCATGGAAAGTAGATACATTACATGTATTAAAACCTGCCAGGGATGCAAGGAAGAATATTCTGTTTTCATCTTCTCTGCTCAATAGCTGATAGGATTCTTACCTGCTGCTCAGCTGTATTAAGAAGGAAAGACAGTGAGGGTTATGCAAGGCATTAAACAGCAGCAGTTGATCACTTCTGCTAATATGGTTTCACTATAGGATACTGTCATCTTCCTCTGATTGGCATTTGCCTCTCAGAGAATTGTTTGGCTAATGCACAGCTTAATACTTTCATTTTCTCTTTTTCTTTTCCTCTTCTTTTTTTTTTTTTTTTGTTGAAACTGGCTTTTATCTTTAAACTGTTTTTATAAAGCAGAAAACTGTCCCTTTGAACTCGTCCTCTGATGTCATAAGAGCTGGGAGCTGACATGAATTACGCTGTGAAAATGCTGACATTTAGAGCTAGGTACCAGCATGTGCTAAAGTGCAGTAACACATGATGCGCCCTAGAATATTTTTTTACCGTAGTGTTATTAGTGGCAGGCTCTTTGGTCTGAACGCCTTTGATAAGCAAAATTAGCACGCTGTTTTTCCAGCCTAAGTATGGTAAATTCTTTCCCCTTTTGGGGTCAAAAAAGTATAAATATTAAAGAAAACTCCAAGCGTCGCTATTTGCAAGGTTACAATGTTTGTTATTAGAGCTGCGGAATACGTTCAATCCTTTAGAGAAGACATTGTGAGGGAGCCCTGAAGGGACAGGAAACATCTCTATTTGCTGGCAGCGTGCCTGTATTACACATATTACACATTTTGCTCCCAGTGCCATCCTGATGGCACGGCGGGGAGAGCCAGCTCAGCTATGCAGAACGAAAACAGCCGGCAGATCGATATTTCATAACACAGCACGCATAACACGGGGGGAAAGGGAATTACAGGAGGCTCTTTGCAGGAAGCCAGTTCTGTGGGCAGCTAAAAAAACCCAGGATGTTCACTGGAATTAGGGCCCTAATCTCAGTCCCCTCCCGGGAGGAGAGGCAGAAGGCAGGAAGCACTTTGCACAGGGCTTCCTCTGGGTGCCCCAGAGATGTCCCACAGAGAAGCCTGGTTTTAATGCTGCATTCCTCAGCACAAATAAAGCACAGCTTTACAGCCTTACTTGTGCAGGGCTTCAGAGTCTCTCTTGAAAAGAGACTCTTATGGAACCCTCCAGCCTAGGTATAATGAGGCAATAGGGAAAAGCACTGTTTCCCTGACACTTTTTCTTTTAATACAACAGGGTTATGCCTTACATGAAGACAAAGTGGATTGTGCATCTTAAGTGACATCAGAAAATGATACAGTGCTGTGCATCCTCTAAAGAAGGCTGAGTTTAGCACCACTTATTTCCATCTTTAACCATCCTCTAACTGTGCCTTGTATAAACAGTTTTGATTCCATAAGGCAATTTTCCTGATTGTGTTAATGGATATTACCCTTCCCATGAGACAACAGAATGCTTAGAGATACTTTTAATCTCCCCATTTTCTTACCCAAAAAAAGAGATCCAACCAATCAAAAAGCCCCCAGCCCTCCATTTTTTTTTAACCTAGTCCGTAGCTCATGGAGCTAACTAAAACAAGAGAATAAAAAGTCCAATGCATTTGTCACTAATGCCAATTAAGAGCAGCAGCTCTGGCTGGGCTGAGCATGGAAGCCTGGCCTGGCTCTGGGCACTCATGTGCAGGGCAGAGAGAGGGAGCAGGGCTGGGTTTCCTGGGGACAATCCTGCTGCTGCCATCATGCTGAGCATGGGTGACATCCTCAGCTGCCTTGGGAGCAGCGAGGGTGCTGCAGCGCAGGGCTGTTCACAGATGGATTCCAGAACAGAACAGCCCCACTGGAGCCTGTTTGGGATCACCTGGCAACAGAGGCCAGACAAAGCTGAAAGAATCACAGCAGATTTATTTAATGAAGGGCTTTCAGGTATGTTAAGGGCAGTCAGAAACCTCCCAGAGGCTGCACCCAAGCTGGAAGATGCTCACAAGTTTCTCAGACAATTACAAGTTTGGCCCATTTCCATCTCAGGGGTTAATGCTCCAATTTCAGCTTCAGCTAATGAAGTCATTTACCCCCAGTTTGCTTCCCCCAATTCACTTTTGTTTATTCTTTCAGGGCCTGAGGCTGTGGGGTGTCCTTGAATCTCAGGCCTAGAGGGATTGTTTTGTCTGACCAAAGCATGAAGACAGTAACTAACACTTTATACCCAGTTTAGAGCTATGCACTAATGCAGTATAGGATCTAAAAAATAGAAAAGCTAAAATCTTAAGGCATCATCATGGTGATGTGCTCATCCTCCCCCCGTGGTGCCAAGCCCCTGAGCAGCACTGAGGGCTGTGGGGAATGCAGGTGTGGCAAGGACAGGGCAGCAGCTGGAGGCAGCTGGGGCTGAAGCGAGCAGCACCACGGTGCCCTCACAGCCAGGCTGGGCTGTGGTGACACCAGGGGGAGCTGCGCCCCTCTGCACCCCACAGGAGCACCAGGAAAAACCACATCTGGAGACAGCAAATGTGCAGGGAACACCAGGCTGTACATTGGTGTGTGCTGTGTAGGAATTACCATTTCAATAGTAACTGCTCAGTCATCTTTAGCAACTGCTTCTGCCACCAGAGCTCTCTCTGATAAGGATTTCTGTTGTTTGGAGGATTTATAACCACAAGATAAGGTGATTACATTCAGAGGAAGTTGTTGCTGCTGAAGGAGCCCCCAGCAGGAAGATTCGTGCAGAATTCTGCTCTGGTTTCTCACCCCGTGTTGCTGCTTTACACATCCAGAGTGGCTCTGAGCGGCACTCAGGGTGCCCCCAGCTCCACCCCAAACATCCTTCCCACACCACCTCCTCACACTCCTGGCCCCTCTTTTCTCCCCCTGCAGATGAGCTCAGGCTGCTTGAAAGAAAATGCTGATAAAGTTCTGTTCAAGTCCAAAATGGTGTTCTGTTGAACATATTTTATTTTCTTCAGAGTCTTTAACTTTAGCCTTGATTTTTGGGGCTTTCTTTTTGCCAAAATAGTGTGAAAGATACAAGAAATTTTCATCTTTTTTACACCCAAAAGAGGGGGGAAAAAAAGGGGGGAAATAAAACACCCTAAGAAATAACCAAATCCAGGCAGATGTACCTTAGCTTTGAACAAGGAAAGGCAATTTGTGATAGGTTTTTCCAGAAATGGACTATTTGGAGGGAGGATAGTTGCTTGGTTAGGGAAAAGAAAAACAAACAAACAAACAAACAAAAAAAGAAGGGAATTATTAGGAGAGAAGAAGAAACAGTGAGAGAATAAAGCAGGAAAAGGGACTTTGGAAGAATAGGAGAGGCACAGCAAGGGTGGACAGAGGCACTTGGAGACCCAAGGGCACTTCATGAGCCTCACAGGTTGAGTTCTCTCATCTTCCACTGCCCCAAGCTCTCTAACAGAGTTGTCCCAGCTGGAGGGGTAATTTTCATCCTCTCCAAACCAGTTACAACATTTTGAACAAGAATGGTGCAAGAAGAAGAATGAAGAAAAGGCTGGAGGTGAGCAGAACCTGCAAAGGGGCCAAGCACAGGTTGAACAGCAAGCCTGAATATACTGGTGATAAAAGACTTGTCAGGAGAAACTCATGAGAAAGATGTCAAAGTGAGGAAAATGAGAAGGCTATTGAGAGCTTTGAAAGTTAGAATTTCAGGAAAAGTGGAGCTGTTTTGCAGGAGAAGCCCATGTGCCTGCTGCCTTGTATTTTTGCTGCTTTTCTTCAGAGAATTAGGAAAAAGTGTGGAACTTTGTATGGGAGCTGGATTTGTGTTTAGGTGGACTTTGGGGAATTTATAACATAATGAGAAGGATTCTTGGACAGCCCCTGCAGGAACCTGAGGCTGTCAGAGGCAGCAGGGGTGCCACAGGCTCTGTTGAGCTGGGCTCTCCTGAGCCTTCCCAGCTCCTGCTGTGCCAGGATCAAACCTCAGCTCCCAACTCCCTGGGCACGGATCACTGCCAGGACAGGAGGAGAATCCTGTGAGACCACCCCAGCACCCAGCCAGAGCTGCATTTTGGCTCAGCAGGGCTGAGAGGAGAAGTGCAGCCCCCTGAGAGAGGCTCAGAGCCCAGCAGCTGTCAGAGCCTCTCCTGCACAGGGTGGATGTGCTACAGGAGCTCATCCCTTGTGTGTGGGGACACATCTGTGGGGGAGAAAAACCAGCCAGGAGCATCATTCTGAACCTTCTGGATGCCAGCAGGGAGGACTGGCTGCTGGCATCCATCACTGCCCTGGCTCGTGAAGTGGTGCCTCTGGGACTGGAAGGTTTTCCTTGCAGTTTGAAAAACCATCTTGTGAAAAATGCTTTAATATTCACAATTCAATTGATTTTAAAGTGGATAATCATCACTGAGCTTTAAATACACAGAGCTTGTTGTTGGAGCTGCAGCTTTTCTTTGTTAATACTAACATTAAATATTTATTCTGGATAAGGATAATCTAGTAATATGGGGAAACACCTGCAATTGAACTGCTGTGATAAGGATCTCTACTATACACTTCTCCTGCCAATATTTTCACAAGCCTCACTTTTTTCAGGGGTAAATAAAGTTAATTCATTTTCCACTCCTGTTGTCTCACGAATTTGAATGTATTTGATGCATGAATCTTTGCAATAGTTTGTAAAGCCCAGCTCAAAAGCTGTGTTAATTTGTTTAAGGAGTTCTGTTTGACAGAAGCCACTATTTTCCCCCCAGCACTAATTGGGTGATGATGGTTGGGTCATTTTGGGAAACACCAGAGCAGGAGAAGGCAGCTGGAGATGGTGTGTGAGGAAACCCAAAACCATGCCAGGATTTAAGATTTTATGAAGCTGCAGCAATATTCTGTCTCACCCCAATGGAGCTGCATTAGCCACAGGCAGCTTCTCCCTTCATGTTTGCACATGGCCCTTTCTGTGTGGCTTCCTAAAACCTGTAACAGGGTAAAGTTTTCACTTGAAAATGGAGAACGAAGTGATTCGTTTCTCCCTCTGACAATAACCAGCCTCACACAGAGCTGTGTGCCCTACAGAGCCCCAAACCCACCTCACACAGAGCTGTGTGCCCTACAGAGCCCCAAANCCTCACACAGAGCTGTGTGCCCTACAGAGCCCCAAACCCACCTCACACAGAGCTGTGTGCCCTACAGAGCCCCAAATTCACCTCACAGAGCCCCAAACCCATCTTACACAGAGCCCATGGAACTCAGACTTCTCTGTGGGTTTACATAGGCTCCCCAGCCTTTCCCCCCTGGTGCTGTTCTGTGTTGCACTCTGAGTGTCAAACACAAATAAGAATATTTGCTTGCTTCCCTTCACACATTTTACCACCCACTGAACACAGCTTTGTAATGAGTCCCTGGTTGGAGTAGAAGTACAGCTGGCAGTGAGGAAATTCAGTGCTTCTGTTTCCCTGTTCCTCATCCCAGGTTGCATACATAGCGCTGAAAGGCAGCAAATACTATTTTTGTTATAACATAAGTAACAAATAACATTTCCATTGTATTTCCATTGCATTCTAAAGAGATTTTTGACCAGGATATATTTATTTGAGATAAAACCAATGTTGATATTTAACCCACAGAAACTCTTGTTTGTTTTTTGTTTGTCCTAATCCTGCTTTAAAGGCTCCAGTGAAATCTTTCTATGGAGTACTGAATATCCAGGAGATGTGGCACACATTTTCTCCTGGCTTCTAGTTCTGCTTGTGTTCTTTTTAAAAAAGCTAATCCAGCTGGAGAACACAGCCAGTTAAAGATGCCTTTCTGTGTGTCAAGTTCCTCCCTCATGTACTAAACCCTGTAGTAACTACAACTCTTCTGAGTGCAGGTTTTGGGCTCTATTTATCTGGAATAAATTATTGCCTTGTTTATTCCAGGGCTGGGGTGTCTGTGTGTAGTCCTGTTCTCAAACGAGGAACAGGCAGAGGAAAATTCATATGTAGATGAAATCAAATAATAATGTGGAGGTGGTTCTTTTGCAGCTCCCTGAGTTGTGCTGTGCATGCAGGGGAATGCAGTGGCAGCATGGTATCACTGTTGGGCTACCTGCCTTTTTCTATGCCTGTTCCCAGAGAATGTAAATCTGGATTATCTCATCTTTTAACAATTGAAAAGTAATAAACAATGAAGTTAGAAACTCACAGGAAAATTGTGCATCTTTCAGAGGAGTTTTTTTCCCAGTGGGAGTAGGGGGCTAAGTCCTGCTTTTGGTCAGGTTCTGGCCAGGTGTGTGAGAGAAAGGACCCCCAGCACTCAGTCACAGCTGGTGAAGGGCACTGCATCCTCACTCTGTGGTGGGAAAGTGGGAAATGATCTTCCCACAAAGCTCTTTCCCTGCAGATCTGGCTGCAGCCAGCCAGGAGGGAAATGTCCACGTCATGGCCCCTGTGGAGACAGCACCAGGGCTAAGCCCTGCTCCCCTTTACTTTTTTACTTTATCCTCATTATTTTTATCTTGTATTACTTTATTATCACTGTCATTCTTTGGGTGACATCATTCAGTTTCACTTAAAACTACAGAAAAGCCTGGAATACCTGCAAACAATTTCAGGTGTTAAACTGGGGCCAAAAACCTTCAGAGGACACTCTGATGTCAGAAGTTTATTGCTGCAGTGCTGACATTTCCTTCAATAAGCAGCACATTCTCAGAGCTTGCTCATAGAAGCCTGGTGAAATTATCCTGGAACATCTGCTGAGATTAAACATTTTCCTTGTTTGCTTTAAAAATTACAAATTTACTTACCCAAACTCCTTTTTTTTTTTTTTTTTTTTGTTGCTGTAGCACCCATTTACATAGGAAGGCTTAAAAAAACTCAACAAATCAAGTGAAGATGTGATTTTAAAACAAATTGCTTTAGCAGTTGTCCTAAACAACTAAAACTAAAAGTCCTAATAGTCCAACTATAATTAAAAGTCCTATGTAGACTTAGTGTACTTTGTGTAACTTAGTTAACCCCAAAGCTCTTGGTAGTGAATAAGTTGAGGGCTGAGGGTAATTAATTAATCCACTTTAAATTCAGTATAATTTCCTGTTTGTGTGTCTGTAGGCAGCTCTGAGGAATACATGCTGCAGAAATGGAAGCCAGTGAGGATTTTGCTCTCCTCCAGAATACTTTGGTTCCTATCTAGGTCTGGTGGCTGCTCCTCAAAATCTGAAGTTTTTGCAGTGACTGCATTGTTGGAGACTTGGGATTGTTACCAACCTCTTGCATAGTCTCAGTGTCCTCTTCATCAAATTTTAATTAAACATTTTCATTAAGAAAATGAAGGTTCCTTAGACATGTTATTCATGTCAGCCTTCCCAACTATTTCAGAGCCTTTTTTAAATCTATAGCAGCAGAGTTTAGAGGAATACTGTGAGCTTAGTAGTAAATTTTCCAGGGAAAATTCTGTTGGCAGGGTGGGAGGCATTAGGTGCTGGTTCAGAATAATCTGTGCTGACCTCACTAACACACGGAACATATCCTAGCAGGGTTTGGGATTGGAAGAGCTGCAAACTGTGCATTGTGCTGCAGCAGCCTTGTGTGCACAGTTCCTCGTCCAGTGACCATTTACAGCCTTTGAAATTCTAATTTATCCTTTTCCAGTATAAAATGTAATAGCATCACTGTTAAAAAATATAAAATAAAAAAAAAATCCTCTTGAATTTATACCAAGTATTTAATGGCAAAATCACAATTTTTTTTTATTCCACTTAGCCATTTGGCAGTGGAAAGGCCACTGCCTGTGTTCTCTCTTTGAAGTCTGAAAAAAAATCTGGCCTAGGTTCTTTATTTGGGGAAAAGAGATTTGCCTTGTGTAACAATTATTCTCCTAATGCCACGAGACACTCCGGGTGCGTTGTGTTTTCCTGACATAAACATTTAGCTCATCTTTTGTTTTTAAACCGATGGCTACTCACACCAGCCCTGCAGAATCTGGAAAGAAAAGTTCCCTCTCATGAGGGATTGTCTTCTCTGCTGATTTTCCACAAGATTTTGCTCGGTGTCATGCATTATAATTATATGACAGGAGAGTATGGCATAGCATTTCCCATAGGTTTCCTATGTGAGATAAGCGAGATAAGCACAGTGCTTTATTTCTGCTGCGGCTCTCCGGGCTGCACAATGCTCCGTGTCCTGCGGGGAAGCTCCCTGCACAAAGCAAGGAAACCTCTGGGCTCAGCTGGCTGTGCTGGACTTCCTGACAATGTCCTTATCGCCCAAGGGTCCCTCCACACTCCTGCAGAGCTCTCTGCGGGCCAGGGGAGCTGCTGTTTATTTTTCTCCCCATTCTGGGAGGCCTTTACTTGGATCTCTCCTCTGTTCCTGGGCTCCAGCAAAACCGGGAACACCGAGGTCTGCTCCAGGGTGTGCTTGGCTTGGCTTCCAATGAACCCACCTCTGCTTCACCCCTGGCACCCTGGCCAGGGAAATATTCTGTTTAGGGATGGCTTTGCAGAAGCAGGGAGAGGGTCTCTGGTTACAGGAGCGGTGAGCAGCAGAGGTGCTTGCGGTTTGTTTCACTGTCTGCTGCACTTCCACGGCCTGGATTGTGCAGAAGGAGAAAGAATACCCAGGCATCACTTTCCCAGGCAGCTGGGAAGCTTGTGCTGTAGGTGCCAGGAAACCTGGGTGGGTGAGAGGTTGAAGAGCTTCAGAAGGGTTCATCAGGAGAGGCTGGAAAATTGCAGTAATGCTGCGAGTGTTGGTGGTTAACGAGACACCTCAGCCATGGAGGGGTGACCTCCTCCTCCACTGCTCCAGAGCTTTGCAGTTCCCTGAAGTTTTGCTTTCCCATTTTACTTTCTCTAAGTTCTTTTTTTAGTCTCAGACCAAGTTTTGTAACGCACTGACATCTGCTGTGTGTTTGACTAACACAGGCAGCAAAGATATGAAACAGGCCGTGCAGCCAGGGCAGAGCTTGAGAAATCAGACCTGAGAGAAAGGGGAGGGAGGGTGGGAGAACCTGGCAGCTCAAGGAGGTAAAACCAACCTCCCTGCCCTTAGGAATCCTCTGTCATAATGGTTTTATGCAAGAGGGGCACAAAGTAAGCCAGTTTCAGTCACACAAACAGCAGTTGTATCCATGGACTGTAGTTATCACCATGTAGAAAAAAACTACTTTAGCTCCATTTTTCCTTTCTTTTTTTATCTAATCAGGGTTGTGGTGATGTGGTGGACATCATGTGGTGGGCATAAGATCCTGATAAATGGCTTTTGTGCCAGTTTTTGGACACACTGAGGTGGAGAGGAAGCAGTGTAGGTGAATGATGCCACTACCTGCACCATGAGCACCCCATCATGCACATTTACAAATCCTGTAAGGCAGGAGCAGCCTCCAGCCCTCCAGCAAATAATTGTAGGTACCACAGCAGGAGCTGCTGCACGACAGCATCACTTTTAAAACACTAAACCAATCTCTGAAAACACTCTCTCAATTCAATAGCAGCAAAACTTGCTGCTGATTGAAAGCTTCCCTGGAACATTTTTGGTGGAGGTTGGTTTGTGGCAGGGATGTGAAGCAGCAGAGGCACTCCCTGGCACTGTGGGACAACCAAACCTCCTCTGCCTCACTCCCAGGCAGCCCCAGCTCCTGCCCCAGCTACATTTCAGCTGGACATTTCAGAGACACAGTGCAAAACTAATCAGAAATCTTTCATCAGAACAGTTTTAAACAAGAAACTGAGCTGTGCTAAAGGCAATAGGCAATTTTTACCAATAGGCAGTTTTGATTTTTACAAAAAAATTGACAGTATTTCTAACGAAAAACTGAAGCCAGGCTGGGATTTTTTTGATATGTTGTTCAGCAGAAAATAATAGTTTATAAAACCACACTTTTTTTTTTCTTACAAAAAAAAAGTTCTTTGCTGGTTTCAGGAAAATTTAACAGTCTCTTTGAAAAGGGGGGGAGCCTCCTAACAAATGGTTTTTCAAAATATATATTTATACCAGCTTCATGTATCAATGAGTTATGAGGTTATCCCTCACATTAGCCCCTCCATATAGGTATTTTTTAAGGTAATAAGCCTCTGAGGCAGGCAAGACTCTATGCATAGACACTTGAGCAAGAAAGGGGATGTGGGGGTTTTTTCCCCCCATTTTCTATCCCCGAAGCAGCTGTAAAATCTTGTTTTGTAAATGTATGTTTTACTAGAAAAACTAGGGTTTAAATAGGTGATAAACCGTAGTTTCTCCTTTTCTTCATTCCCAGCAAATGTGCAAAATAGCTGCAAGGCCATGACAGTGCTGGATTAACACCTCACCAACAGCAAGAACTGAAACAGAAAAGTACCTTTTCATTATGAGGAGTTTTAAACAGTAGGGGAAATCCTGCTCCCCTCGAGATCAGGAGGGAAATTCCTTTTCAGCTTCAAAAGAACCAAAATGTAGCTCTGCATTATTCTGAGAGGCTGTTTAAAAGCCCCAGCATTTCCATCCCTTTGCAGTGGTCCCACAGTCAGGAAAAGCAGCTCTTTCCAGCCTGGTGTTGGGGTTCCAGGGCAGTGCAGAGCCTGCTCAGGAACATTTCTTCAGCACCTGTAGCATGAAGGGACTGCTGCCTCTCTCTTTCTGTGTAGGGTTTTTGTTGTTGTTGTTTAAATGGGACAATGCCTCCCTGGAAAATCTGTGCTGAAGCACCCTTCATTCATCGTTTTTAATATTTCTTATTGCCAAGCCCCACCACATTTTCAAAGGGAGGTGTCTGACACAATCACAGTCAGGGTTTAGAACGTGGGTTCCCAGATGCATTTAAAGACCCTGAGTATTAATTTGTGAGAATTAAATTCATGAGACCCTAATTCATGAGAAACCACATGTACAAAAATGTGATGTGGGATGACTGATGGAGGATCCAGCAGCAGGCAGAGTTTTGTTTTATGCCTTCCAGCAATGATGCTGTTTATAAAACACCTGAATTGCCCAGGTGTTGTGACATGCTGTATAATATTCCAGTCATGACATCAAATGCAAGAAAAGTTGTAAATGTTAATTAATAAACTTATCAGGTGAAGCTGAGCCCAGCTCTCCTCGCTGGAGTGTCACCCTTGGTCACCTGCACATCCTCAGAGCTCTCTCTGGAAGGGGGCAGGGATACACAAAACACATCCCTCAAGGCAAAACCCTTCTGAGAATGAAACAGCCAAACCCCCTCATATCCCCTGCCACTGATTTAATTCAGCTGCAATCAGAGCTTTAAAACACCCAGCTGTTGCACCCTGCCCACTAAAAATGAACCATGGGAGAATAATAAATTTTAATTTTTTGAACTGTTGTTCCCAATATCTGGTGGAGACTTTAACATGCATTTGGTGCAATACCTGCTTCCATATCCAGTGAGCAGTGCCAGAGTTCAGCCCCACACCAAGCCATCAAACAGAGCTGGCTCAATACAATATTCAGGCATGTAGCACATGCTTTTCTGTGCAAATAAATGTTCTTCCATGCTTCGTATGATGGCACCAGGCAGATGAAGACTGATACAGAGCTTAACTTCTCCTGACAGCTATTCTCGTAATGAGCCTCTATTTTATTTGTTGCAAGGAATAGCTACAAACTGGATGAAAAAATGAAAACAAATTGAAATTAAATTATATGTAAGTAAACAAACTGTAATAAAATGAGCAGGCTGAACTTTCATCTACATTTCAACTGGATTTGAACCAAGTCCCTTCTGAGAGTCTAAGAAAGTTCGGTTAATTATTTTTTTTTGTTTGGTCTGCTCTGCATTTCCTTGCTCTCATTGTGACCAAGAGGAGAAAACTTCGAGCAGCTCTGATCTGCTGTTTCTGGCCAGGTCAAAAGTAGGACAGGCTGGAAATGTCATGCAAATTCCCATGTTTGGTAGATTCCCAGTTCAGGTTTTCATGCTCAGAAGGTTGGAATGAGATGGAGATAAACTAAAAGACCTCAAAGTGATTGTACAGACAAAAATCAACCAGAATTTAGGTGGCCAAGCTTAAACTGAAATATTCAACTTCTTCAAAGTTTCTGTTCTTGCCATGAGGGGAAATTCAGTGTTTTTGGGTTTGCGTTGTGCTTCCAAACCCACTGTCTGACTGGGACAATGCAGGGACCTAAGAGGTGTCTGATCCACCTTCCACTGGCACCGCCACCTCTATCTCCAGTCAGTGTGTGCTTTCAGGTTATGCTTTCGAGTTCTGGGGGGAGGCTGGCTTGGGCTAAAGCTTAGCTCCTTTCCTCCAGAAGGAAGAGAATTACTTCTATCACATCACTTTTAACCTGATTATCTAGAGATGGCATGTGGTTTGGTCCAGCAAAACAGATTTGTTGTCAGATCAAACCTAGTTATTTATCTTGAGATCTTATAATCTGTGTAGAAGCACAGCAGTTGCATTTAAAAGGAAACAATCTTGTGTTTCTAATTGTTTTTAGGGTGCAGCCTGTAGTTGGGAGAGGCACAGCTAGAGTTAGGAGGGAATGCTTTGTCAAGTGCACCACCCTGACGGGGAAGAAGGAAAAAGGAACAGCTTTACAGGTGCAGTCGGTGTGCTCCTCCTGAACCCTTCAGGTTTGTAAGAGGGGGAAGCAGCTCCTGGCAGCCCTCCTTCACCATAACTGTGCCCCCTGGATCTGGCAGGGCTTTCTCTGGGTGCTGCAGCCAGGGCTTCTGCTAAGCAAGCAGGCGGGGAGAGGCTTGTGTGCACAGAGAGTTATTCACAAATTGTTTAGGTGGGTAATATCCACACACATTCCAGGTGTGGACAGGCTATTTAAAACAAATGCACCCTGTTCCTGGCTGATACAGCCCCTTCTGCAAGTTCTGGAAGACCCTGGGACACGACTACTCAGCTTTAACCAAGTTCAACCCCTTCTGCATTGCTCAGAAATGGAAGAGGAGCGCGACTTTGATGGTCACAATGTAGATGGCAAAGTCTGAGTGTGCACACGGATTTTACAGCACATGGCTGTGTCTGGCTGGCTTTCTCCCAGGACAGCACCTCTGCAAGAGCCTGCAGAGAGTGGACACAGAGCACTGACCATGCCTCACACAAATTCTCAGGGAGCTGCTAAAGACAAAACTCGAATTCTCAGTCCGCAGACTCTGCCCAAACTCAGCGGTGTGAGTGAGTCAGCAGGAGCTGAAACTGAAATCAGCAGAGCTGCAAACGTGTGCAAGCATGTCCCCAGCTGGCCAGCCCTCCGACAGCAGAGAGACCAGGAGTATCCCCAAAAACCCCCACAGCAAAGTGGGTAGATTAAATAAATTCAGAGACATTATGTTGATTCATCATGCCTGCAGTTTGGGACCCACATTCTCAGAGAAGTAATAGAAAACAAATTTTTGTTGATGTCTGTAGGTTGGTTGGAAGATTTTTTTTTTCTTGAAGTTTCTTTTTTTCAAAAAAGCTGAAATTTGTATAATTTTCCTTGCTTCAATATTTAGCTAAGCAATTTTCAAATGGTCTAAACAAGCACACAGAATTTTTTATTAACTAAAAATGATCTGATAAGCTGTGTATCTCTACAGCAACAATGGGAGACGCCTGCTTTGGCTCTAATTTTGTTGTACAATGTTATTAATTTGCAACTTCGGGGTGATCTGGACATGAGTGGACTTGTATTCATGGTTTGGGTTTTTTATCCTTTTTATTTTCCCTTCCCCATGCTTTGTAGAAAAATAAGCATCAATTTTGAAGTGCTAGGAAGAGCAGCTTGCTTTTGAGGCTGTCAGACTGATACAAACGATCTTTGCTTCAAGCTTCCTAAAAAGACATAATTTCTACTCTGTCTAAAAAACAGAGTCTGCCTTGTTTGTTTTTATTTGCAGCATTCAGCAGCGTTGCTGTAGGCCACGAACTGCAGGATGGCAGCAGCACAGGATTATCCTGCAGAGCCCTAACTGCTGAATCCATAACAGGCAACCTGAACTCTGCTGCGGGCTGCCATTTAATACCACAAGAAACTGTTTGCATTTCATCATGGAACCGGTTGTGTGAATTCAGGAACCTTCCCTGGATCAGGCTGTGCTTCCAGATGAAAGAAAGGAACTTCCAAATGGTGGGGTGAAATACAGAGTTTGTTTTCCTGTAGGCCTGTTCTCTAAGCATAAACAAATATACTGGAGTGAAGACTCGGGCTCAAGCTACAGAAGAGAAGCTGAGATGAGGAAAGGTGGGAAGCAGGAACAGATGAGGGAAAAAGGCTGGGGCTGTCTTTTCTCGTGAGATAGATTTCTTTGATATTGAGACAGCAGGACCAGGCTCAAAATTAAATGGGATCGTGAAAATATCTTCAGAATATCAGCTGAAAGGGGGAAAATCTACTCTCTGGATGCTAAAACCTTTCACTCCCGTTGGATTTGGTAGAGCATTGAGCCCATTTGTAACTCTGCCCCTCAGGCTCTGTTAGATGGGCTTTTATTCAATGTGATTTCAGTCCAGATCATAAAAAAGTTGCTCTGTTCCTCATGAAGTTCACATTATGGATGTACAGCCATCATGGTCTACGGGTTGCTTAGTTTTTCCTGTAAAAACAGAAATCCTTGTACAGCTGGGAGCTTGTAAAAACAAGCCTGAAGCTACCAAAATTTTTAGCTGTACAGTATAAATGAGAAACTAAATTCTCCACTGCAAAACATATAGGCACCTATATACGCTCGAGATTTTGACAATGAGGCTCATTCACACAGAAGAAGACACTTTCCAGGTGAATATTTCCTTGTGCTGGCATCACACCCTGAGTAATGGAATTAAAGAGCGTTTATGAAATGCTGGGGACTGTGCTGCTGGGAATCCCGAACAGAGGGGGAAACGGAGCTGTGTTTGTGGTGCCCCTAGATGAGCGAGGTGATTTGCAGACCAAGAGAGAGGTGAGGTTTTTAAAACGCCAGTTTTTCCGAGAGAGAGTTTAGGGTCTAAGGGCAGCGACACGCACGCAGTTTCGTCTCACATAATTGTTGCCTTGAGGTCGCAAAGTTTTTATTCCTTGTCATCAGTGCTGTGCCGAAAAAAGCACCTCCAGGTTTGAGCCCTGCCTCTTGCTGTCGTTTAGAAAGGGAGACAAACGGGCTCGGGAGAGGAAGCGGGGCCGGCCCGGTCCGAGCTGCGGGCACCGGGGCAGCCGCGTCCCGGGGCATCTCCTCTCCCTCCGCCCGAGGGGCCACGGAGCTCCCGCGCCCGCACCTCGGAAAAATGCCCTCCTCACAGCCTTTGAACAGATTAAATCTGATGAATTCTCGTTGAGGCCAGAATATTTTATTTCCCGCAGTACATTTCGTTAACTCTCATGAGCGCCGTGGTGTGAGACAGATCCACACACGCCGCGTTTAACACGAACCCTAATTTTTCTGGGCTTGTTATGGGGAAAAATACTCCACGATCTTAAAGACCGGTAGTGCCTGGGAAAACAACATTAAAATAAATATATATATATAGAGAAAAACTAGGAATACTTGAAACGGTGACTGCCTTGTCGCGGCCGCTCTGCGGGCTGTGCCGAGGGAAGGAGAAGCGCTGGGGGCACGGAGCGGGGACCGAGAGCTCCCGGCCCTCCCCGGCTCCCGGAGCCCCGCTCCGCCGCGGGTCCCGTTCCTCAGGAAAACGGGAACAAGGCACGCCTGGGGCGGATTTCACATCCGTGTGGAGCCGAATGAACGCGGGCAGTGCCGGCACGGCCCCAGCGGGCTCCACAGTCCCGAAAGGTGATTCCTTCCGGGGCTCCAGCCGCGTGTCGGGCCCCAGGAGCCGGGCAGCGGAACGGAGCAGGACCCGCAGGGCTGACCGGCCGGTCCCCGGCGGTGCGGGGGACGAGAGCCCTGCCCCGGTGCCGGCAGGAGCCGAACGGGAGCGGGGCTCTCCGAGCCAGGGGCGGACCGGCGCTCCCCGCCCGAGACACGTTTCCTCGCCAAGAGAAAAGGAGGGGAAAAAAAAACAACCTTTGGGAGAGGAAGGCTGCCGCATTTTCAAGCAAACCGACCCCAGATCTTGTAGGTTCTGCTGCCTGAGGCAGGTGAGTAGAAACGAAAACCCAAAGCACTCCGGCTATTCTTATCGGCGATTCAGCACGGCTTTCGAGGGAATCTTCGTCCGGGCTGCCGGGGCCAGACGCGAGGATGGCCCCGTGTCCCGTGTCCCCTCCGCCCTGCGCTGCCCCCCGCCACCGTGCTGAGCGCTGCGGGGATATCGCCCCGGGGCCGTGCCGGGGACTCTGTGCTCCCTTCGGGAACCGGAACCCGGTCCGGATCGCTAGCGGCGAAGCCCCAGTTTGTTGAGTCTCTCGGGTCGCCTCTCTTAGCGGGGTTGACCGGCCGGGATTGAGTCCCGCTCTGCCCGCCTCCCTCCCGGCTTCTCCGCACCGGAGCCGGGCCGCGGCCGGGGCTGCTCTGCCCTTGTGAGCAGAAGGCGAGAGCCCTTTCCCCGCCTCAGCAGGCCGGGACACGGGCACGGCACTGTGAGCCCTCTCCATTGCTAATTCCCCTCCTGCTTCCCGTACCCCGGCGAGCGGCTGCAGGACAGGGTCGGGAGCGGCTCCGCTGGCTCCTTCTGCCCTCGCCCTGTCCGCGTTCGTCCGGCTGCTGGCCGGCCCCGAGAGCGGCCCCGGGCAGGGTGGGCTCAGCCGGGTCACTGGCGGACCGGGCCGCTCCCCGGGGCCGTGCCGGGATCCCCGCTCATTCTCCCGAAAGGGCTCTCCACGCTCCTCTGCTCGTTGCCCGTCCCCCTTGCTTGCATTCCCCTCGCCGCGACATTTCCGTGGGTGCCGATAAACCCTCGGCTCTCTGCTTACCGCTGCTACAGCGGGCAGCTGGCAGGGGCGTGTTCCTGCGCTTTCAGGTAGTTGTTTCATGTCCCAAAAAGGGCTTAATTAGAAAGGGGAGAGGGGAGAGCCCGACAGCCCCTGCCTGCCCTTGTGTCAAGCGTTCAAGTAGCCGCACACGGGGCTGCGCGCTCACCTTTGCTGCTCGGCCCGACCGCCGCTCCCAGCGTTGGCCTGAGCTTCTGCCCTGGTGTTCATCCCAAATCGCCCTTGGTGGGGCTGTCAAAAAAACCCAAACAAGACCCTCGGATGTCAAATGTTCTTTGGAGCGAGCGAGCCCCGCCAAGGAGCCCCGCGCCCGGTTTAGGAGTGAGAAGGGAGGAATGTGCCATTTGGGGAGGTGATGACACACGCGGCCGTGCTGCTACACCTGCACCGGCCCTCGCCGCGGAAATGCCTGCGAGGGGGAGCGCCGAGAGCAGCATGGGTGGCCGGCAGAAAGAAGCTCTCCCCGGCCCGAGGGAGCCCGGCAGCCCCGGCCCCGACGGCGAGGCACAGCTGGCTCCGGCTGCTGCGTCGACCTGCTCGGATCGAACCGCAGGGGAGCCGTCGGGGGCTGCCCGGGGAGGGGAACCCTGGAGAGGGTCTCTCCTGTGGGCCTCATCCCTTCCCCGTTTCGTTTCTGCCCGGGGGCGGCGTGCGGGAACAAACGGGCCTCCTTTCTGGGACAGAAATCACACAGTGCGGCTTCTGGGGCACACGTTCCACTGCCGACGGGAGATAAGGGATTGGTTATATGGCTCTAGGCGAAGATGCAGAAACGTGTTCTAACTGGGACATATAGAAATATATATATATATAATAGTTCCTCGAAGAGCGAATTTATTTCTCGGTTAAAATACGTTTCTACATCTTCGACTGCCTTTTCCCGCAATTAGACTGTCCCGGGTAGGGGAGCAGGGACCCATAGCCGGGCAGGGGAAGGAGAAATCCGCTCATGGGCCACTGAAGCCCTGGGTGCCCCGACGGGAGAGGCCGGCTTCCCCGGGAACGCACGTTCGGGAGCTGCCAGGCCCCCGGACTCACGCTTGGTTACGAAAATCGACGTCGCGTTTAAAATCGTCGGGACAGGGCACATTGGCGTGCCAGAAAGGCAGGAGGGAGTCCGAGGGCTGTGAACTGCCGGCGGGCAGAGCTGCGGGCTCCCAGGCGAGCGTGCAGCTGCTCCCAGGGCGGATTTCGGCAGCCCGAGGTGTTCCTGGCACGGCCGGGGTGTTCCTGCTCAGGTGGGCCACGCTCCTGCTGCTGCCGGTGGGAGCCTCGTCTGCTGGAAAGGCTCAGGGGTCAAACGGGGCCGGTGTGCCCCGCTGCCGGGACAGGACCGAGGAGTCCGCTATAAACCGGTGTAAAATCCTGCCGCTGTACCCGCGCATCAGCAGCCCGGGACACCGGTTTGTTACAGTCCGGGACACCGGTTTGTTACAGCCCGGGACACCGGTTTGTTACAGCGGCATCTCTTGTGCTCGGGCCAGCTGACGCTGCCTGTCTGCTGCTCGGGGAGGCTCTGCCTGAAGGCAGGAGAAGGGAAGGAGAGGGGAATGTCAGTGCCACCTATTCTTCTCCAGGAACCGTGTGAAATAAGCCGAAGCCCTCCAGGAGAAAGAGCAGGAAAGCTTCCCAGTTTGTCATACCCCGTCTCGCCACCCTGCCCCGGCTCTCGAGGTTCCTGTCAGCCCCGCAGCCGCTCTGGGGACCCGCGTGTACTCTCCGGGGAGGGAGAAGGAGCGACCCGACACCTTTTGCTTTCTGCCTTCCGCAAATAAGAGCCGCAAGAACCAACTTGCGGGGAGCGGCAAGAGCCCTCCTTGTGCTCCCCGGGCGCGATCGGTTGGCGGGGCCCGGGGCCAAGACATATAAACGCGACCGCGTGTGCGGCTGGACGTGTGACAAGCCGCCGTGGCAGGGCGAGCGCCGCGGGCACACCCCTTCGCACCCAGCGCCGGGCGGGAGGGGAGCGCGGCCCCGCCGGGCTCCGGGGTGGGCGGCGGAGGCTCCCCCAGCGCCCCCCGGACACCGCCCCCCGCCTCCCCCCGCCCCCGGCGGCGCAGCCGGGCCGGGGCGGTTCCGCTCCGCTCCGCGGGGCCACGTCGGGCCGCGTGTGCGCGGGGCTGAGCGCGGCGCCTTGACTGAAGGCTGAACTCGGCCGTGCCCAGCGGCTCGGCCGCGATAGGGGAGCGGGCTCCTGACGAAAGCGGAACTCGGCCGGGCCCATACAAATCAGAAAAGAGCCCGGCCGCCTCGGCAGAGGGGAGCGGAGCCCGCGGGGGCAGGGACGCCGCCGCCGCCGCGCTGCACGGACCAGCGGCGTCGCGAGAGGCTCCTCCCGATCTCCGTCCGGGTCTCGGCTTCGACTCCAGCTTCGGCCCCGTCCCGGCCAGCGCGGAGCGGAGCGGGACGGCCTCCGGCAGCGGGCTCCGTGCAGCGGGCAGCGCTCCGCACCGCGCGGCGCTGGACGCCACGGGCGGCGGGCGCGGGGCACCATGATGAGCAACTACCCGGACGGAGAGGAGGACACGGTGGCCCTGCTGGCTCATGACACCGGCGGCAGCAAGGAGCCGGATCGGGGCAAAGAAGAGCTGAGCTCGGACAAGGGCCCCGAGAAGCCGGACCCGTCGCAGAAGCCCCCCTATTCCTATGTGGCCCTGATCGCCATGGCCATTCGGGAGAGCGCTGAGAAGAGGCTCACGCTGTCCGGGATCTACCAGTACATCATCAGCAAGTTCCCTTTCTACGAGAAGAACAAGAAAGGCTGGCAGAACAGCATCCGCCACAACCTCAGCCTCAACGAGTGCTTCATCAAGGTGCCCCGGGAGGGCGGCGGCGAGCGCAAGGGCAACTACTGGACCCTGGACCCCGCCTGCGAGGACATGTTCGAGAAGGGCAACTACCGCAGGAGACGAAGGATGAAACGGCCTTTCCGACCTCCTCCGACCCACTTCCAGCCTGGCAAGACTCTCTTCGGCCCCGACAGCTACGGCTACCTGTCCCCGCCCAAGTACTTGCAGTCCACCTTCATGAACAACTCGTGGCCGCTGGCGCAGCCCCCCGCGCCCATGCCCTACACGTCCTGCCAGATGTCTGGTGGGAACGTCAGCCCCGTCAATGTGAAAGGACTCTCGGGCCCGGCGTCCTACAGCCCCTACTCGAGGGTGCAGAGCATGGCGCTGCCCAGCATGGTGAACTCCTACAACGGCATGGGCCACCACCACCACCACCCGCACGCCCACCACCCCCAGCAGCTGAGCCCGGCCAGCCCTGCGCCGCCCGCGGCCCCGGCGGCAAACGGAGCCGGCCTCCAGTTTGCCTGCGCCCGCCAGCCCGCCGAGCTGTCCATGATGCACTGTTCGTACTGGGAGCATGACAGCAAACACAGCGCCCTGCACTCCCGCATAGACATCTAGGGAGGCTCCGGCCAGCCGCCGTCACAGAAATGCACCGGCCCCGCTGCCCCTCTCCTACCCCGGCGCGTTCCCCTGCGCTCCGTGGCTCTCCTCCTCTTCTCTAGCCACGGACTTCCCTCTCTCTGTGCCCAAACTCTCGCCGTGGGGAAATAGCAGCCTTTCCCCGCGTGTAGTGTCAGTGTAGGAGCCGTCCCTCCGTGAGAAGAAGGCAGTGTAAGTGTGGGACTTCCCCGCGGGGTTGCTCCGGTCGCCTGTCTCCGGCCGAGCGGGGATTCACCGAGATTTTCTCTGCTCGTCTGTGTGGCTTTGTGAGTTGCTGGGTTTGGTGGGAGATTTTTTTGGTTTCGGTTTGTTTGCTTTGGTTGTTTTTTTGTTTTCTTTTGTTTTGGTTTGGGTTTTGTTTGTTTGTTTGTTTTCTGTATGGGTTTTTTTGTGTTTTGTTTTTGTTTTGTTTTTTTTTTTGGTGGCGGGGGGGAATGCATCTAATCAGAAATTGACTGTTCAGCCCTCAAAATTAACCTCCTTTGTAATTCGGCCGAAATCTTTTCGGGCTCAGCCATGGGGAGAGTAAAGCGGAGATTTGTAAATAGCGGAGGCATTTTCACGCGTGCGGTGCGGGGCTGGCGGGGCCTAAACACCACCGTGTGCCCGTACTGCTCGTCTTCCTCCTTCTCTTCATCCCCTCTGTCTTCTTCCTCGCTCTGCAAAGCACTGCGCTTCTTCCGAGCTGTGGCTTGTCGTTAAAAAAGTACTTTACGTGGGGACTGCTGTAACAGCAGATGTGTGATATTGCTGGTTAATAGAAACCGACAAACAGAACCCGCCAGGGTCACTCGTGGCACGTTTCAGCTGCGATAAATATATTTTTTAAAGGAGACAATGTCCTCTGAGGTCTTAAACGTAATTTTATACAGGTCTAAAAAAATTATTTTGATGTTATTAAAAGAAAAAAAAAGAGAGAGACGCTTTCCTGTAAATTGGGATATTTTTCCGTGAGCATATTATTATTAATAATGAAAGTTTAAACTATCTTCAGGTTTTTTGCCCCCAAACCTGGCCCAAAATGGATTTTTCCGGTAGGTTCTGCTTTTGAATGTTCACCCTTTTTCTTAAAAGGTTTCGATCCTTCAATTTTACATAGATTAATGTGGAAAAAAATAGAGATTTCAAAACAGGGGCCAGTTAGTAGCGATTTTGTAAATGTTTGTGTAAACAAATAGATAGATGCTGTGGCATAGTACCATTTTGGGACCAACTTTTCTAGAATGAACTAGCACTTTCATTGTACTTTCTAGCATTGTAAAGTCTCCAATAAAATGCCTTTCCTTCTTTCCATATCGTTTTATTTCACTCCGCTTCTCCGCGTTGGGAATGGGAAAGCGGCGCGGGGAGCGGGGCGGGCGCTGTGCGCTGTGGCTGCCCGGGACTGCGGGCACCGCTCCCGGCCTGGGCTGCACCGCTCCCTGCCCGGGGCTGTGAGCACCGCTCCCGGCCTGGGCTGCACCGCTCCCTGCCCGGGGCTGCGAGCACCGGTCCCTGCCCGGGGCTCTGGGCACCGCTCCCTGCCCGGGGCTGCGGGCACCGCTCCCGGCCTGGGCTGCACCGCTCATGCCCGAGGCTCTGGGCACCGCTCCCTGCCCGGGGCTCTGGGCACCGCTCCCTGCCCGGGGCTCTGGGCACCGCTCCCTGCCCGGGGCTCTGGGCACCGCTCCCCGGTGCTCCGCACGGGGTTGGCCTGCGGGAACCCTGCTGGGCGCTCCATCGGCCCCGCCAGGCACCGGCGGAGAGCTCCTGGGCACCGAGGAGATTCGGGGTCCGTTGTGTTGGTTCCGCGGGCCCGGGAACGCCTCGGCTCCGGGCCGGGCAGCTGCCGGCACCTCGCCCGAGTGCCCGGCCCGGGACGCCGGCGGCGAAGGCCGCGGGGCAGCGCCTGGGGCTGTGCCGGACCATGGCTCCGTTTTCGTTTCGAAGCCGTGGTCCTGGAAGGGAAAGAGCGGTACCGTGTCACCCCGAGCCCGGCCCGGCCACGCTTTGAAGGGGCCTGAGCCACATCGGGCCCGGGAACCGCAGGCGGATCTCCCTTCCCTCGCCGGGCCGGTGCCTGCGGGAGCGGCCTCGGCCTCGCTTCCGACCCTGCCCGTCCTCGTCGGCAGCGAGCCCTGAGGGCCCGGGGCTCAGGATGGGCCATGCGGGACGGCCCCCGCCCGCTGCCGGCCCGGCTCCAGCGGCTCCGCTCCTGCCTGGACCGGGCCTGCGGCCCCGTGGCAGCAGCGGGGATGCGGACAGGGCTGCCGGGGGTGAAATTCGCTAAAGGGGCTGGCACTCCGCTCCGCAGCCAGGGGCCTGGCACTTGCCCTTGCCCGGGGGCCCGGCGCTCTCTCTTCTACCAGGGCCTGCTTCCCGGCACGGCAGGAAGCGGGAGCCTCCTGGCCGGTCACAGAAAGCAATGCGAGACGTGAGGACTGGTGGCATCTCTGCCTCTCGGCGGGGACAGAAGGGCAGAAGGGCTCCGGGAAACCCGCCGGCCCATCCTGGGGCCCTGCTGAGCCCCCCGGCCCTGCTCCCCAGGCGGGGAGGGCGCTGCGAGCGGTGATGCGGCCGAGGGGCTCCGCTCACTTTTCATAAGAAAGTGGGGTCGCTGCGAGTGGAGCCGCCACTGCTCCGTGCACCGGGGGAACGCGAGGCCGAAGGCCGATGCCAGAGACGCGGGATGTGACAGGGTCTCAGGCCGTGCCCGGCGGAGGATCTGCGGGAGCAGCGCGCTCCTCTGCGCCTCCGACCTGCCCGGGGCCCTCGCGTGGGAGCGGGCGGTGGAGGGGAGAGGTAGCACCGCTCACACGCACCGAGGATCGCGGCTTTGCACCGGCAGGCTCAGGGCTTTGGCTGCTTTCTCCTTACTAGAGAGGTACCGCCAATACCGCTACTTTCCTCCTGGGTATGTTGAAGCCAAAAGAGAAACCCCCGCCACCGGAGGTGGGCACGGGGTGAAGGGAAGGTGAGAGCACCTCCCTGGACCCCCTCACAGGCCCACGGGCCCCTCCCCGGGCTCCTTCCTGAACTGTGCCGTCGTTCGGCCTGAAGCAAAGGCTGGGCCGTCCTTGGCGCACTCCCGGGAACAGCTGGGGCTCACCAGCTTTGAGTGAAGCGATACCTGACCGTGCCAGCTGCAGAGAGAGAAGGCGGCACTCCGGGACAGGGCAGGGTCGTGCGGATGGAGCTATTCCAATTTCCGAGTTGTCTCCACCAAGGTCCCGCTGTGCTTGAGCCCATAGCGAGAGGCAGGAGCCGCTCGTTGGGAGAGAAGGGGACGACAGGGCCGTGCTCCCGTTCTCCCTGCCCTGCCGGGGTCTGTCCGTCTGCCGGGCTCTCCCTGTGCCCGACCGGGGCTCTGCTCTCCCTCGGCCCGGGCTCCCCGCGCCGCTCCCGGGCAGCCGTGGCCGTCGCGCCTGTAGGATATTTTCACAATCTTTTTCTGTATTTTGCAAACAGAGACTGCACTGAATACAAACTCGCAGGGAAAACACTGGAAGAGGCAGGCCGCCGTCCGTGGCCGTGCTCGCCGGACGCTTGTCGGGCGGCGGCCCGAGGCAAGGCTGGTCCTGCCGGCAGCAGCCGGGCCTCAGTTCAGTGCCGCAGCCCTGGGGAGGGGTGCCCATCATCTCCCCGCACGCCGCTGCTTGCCTCGGCAGCGGGCACGGGCCCTGGGGATCCGGCACGAACCACGCTGAGCGCTACCGAGCAGCCAGGCACACAGGGACCGAGTGTCCCGGCTGAGCTCTGCCTCCCCTCGGGCCGCAACCAGCCCGAGGGACAGCCCGGCTGATGTGCAGGAGCGGCCGAACCCGGCACAGCCCGGCTGATGTGCAGGAGCGGCCGAACCCGGGACAGAGGCACTTGGGACCGCAGGGGCTGAGCGGGATCAGGGGCTGTACAGAGCCCTCTGCAGTCAGCTCCGTGGGCACGAACACCACCGTAGGACGAAGCGGTGCCCGCGGTGGCTCAGCATTCCCTCGGCCCGGGTCATCACCTCCTCCCGCGGCTCCCACCTGTCCCCGACCGCGCCGCCACCGAGCCCCGCGGGCCCCTGACGCAGTGAAGCGTCCGAGCGCAGCACTCTTGGCAAGCGCTGGCTCTGCGCCTTGTGTAAGTTCTTTCCCCGTTATAGAAATGACGGCAGGAGGAAGGCGCACGGAGCGGGACGAGCTCCCCGGGACAGCACCCAGGCACGGAGCCTCCGCCGGTGCCGGGGCCGCCGCGGGGCCAGAGCCAGAGAAGGGGGGCTCGGGGCTGCTGAGCTACTGCCCTCTCGGAGCGGCCCCGGCTTTATGCAACGCTGGCGAGAGATGAAAGCAGAAGGGCGAGGGGTGTTTCCTCCCTGACCGGAGCGGGTGTGGAAGCAGCCTGCCCCTTTCGGGGAAGGACAGAGTTTGATCCCCGAGGCTGAGCGGACTCCCAGCACCCCTCTGCTGCTCCAGCCCCCGGGGCAGCGCCAGCTCCGGAGGATGCTTTGCCACAGCAGCTTTCTCTTCCTCTCCGGTCCTTTGCGTAGGCCGCAAAGGTCCTTTGAGCCTGGCCGGGCTCGGAGGGTGACAGAGCCCTGGGGGCCGGGAGCGCTCCCCGGCGGCTCGGCTCGGCACGGCACGGCACGGAAGGACACAGCACGGAAGGACACGGCTCAGCATGGCTCAGCACGGCAGGACAAGGCTCGGCACTTCACGGCTCGGCTGCCCTCTGCCTGCGGGCCGGCGGGAGCGCGGGTGCTGAACCGTGGGCTCTGTCCCAGCCTCGCTCGTCGTGCCGGGCCCGGGCAGGCGGCGGCGGCCTCGGGCAGGGCAGAGCCAAGCTCCGTGAGGAGACACACACAGAGCTCTTACCTTGAGCCCTCCCTCTCGCCCCGGCCGGAGAGGCTGTTTAATACCGCCTGATTCCTGGTATTCTTGTCAGTGTTTTAAGTGGTGAAAAAGTCATTTCCAGTCCCATGGTCCGCGTTTCACCCTGAACTCATTGAAAAGAGAGTGCGGGGTCAGGACTGTTTATTATACAACCAATTAAAACAGGAAAATATGCAAAGGCTTCATTCAGCGAGATCCGGCTATTGTTAAACCGAAAACGATATTTTTGTTTCAAAAATAAAAAAAGTACATTTGTTACTTAAAAAAAATCTCCTCTCTGCGTGTGTGACAGTCGGGAGCGCGGCGAGTTCTGGCTCGGCCCGTGCGGCCTCGGTGGGGCGGGCGGCGGGCAGGCCCCGGGACACCCCGTTCCCCCTCCCCGAGGGCTCCGCTCCTGTGCAGGCAGCAGGGACCGGCCGGCCTCAAACGCCAGGTTTGCTCCGTGCAGGAGGGCACGGGCAGCCGGCGTGGTGCTTCGGTCAATACGGCGAAAAAAGCTATTGCGAGGGCTAAAAAGCTCGACGCCTTGGCTGACTCGGGCAGGGCCGGGATAACCGGGCTGGAGAGCCCCGAGAAGCGCTGCAGAGCCCAGTGCTGAGCCCCGGGGAGGCGCCGGCAGCCCTGGAGGGGTGCAGGGAGAGTGGCCGCAGCGGGGCTCCCTGCTCTGCGGTTCCCCTGCGGCTCTTCCATCCACCCATGAGAAATCCACCAAAAGCCCATCCCTGAGTCTGCCGGGCATCGCCGCCCTGGCAGGTTCTGCCCTGGGGCAGGGTAACATCTGCCCTAGCGCAGGCCAGGCGGGAGGGCAGGGGGCTCGAAGCCCTGCCCAGGTAACCCTCGGGGATGTGCTCAGCAGCCGGCCTGGGAAGCGTTCACCAAAACAATCGCTCGCGCTGGCCTAATCCAATGAGTTTATTTTAGTCCTCAAGCTGTATTGAAAACATTCGCTCTGCTTCTTGTGGTTGTTTACAGTATGTTGGTCTCAACATCACAGCCGCCCTTCTGGAAAAGTCTTACGGGATTCAGGCAGAGGGAACCCAGCACAGAAGGGACTCGGAAAGCACGATGGTATATGATTAATCAAATCAGAGACAGGAAGGCGGAGGTAATCAATGAGTTTTCACTTATAGTTTATTTGGATGGACATCTTTTTCCTTTTTCTTTCCGTAAGTTTAGAAACCACACGGGGTTTTGTTGGCCAAACAAGCAGCTGCAGGATTTGGTGGGCTGGTGGGAATTCATTCAAAATCAGCTGCATGTTTTCTGAAGAAGAATTCGGCTTTCGACAAAAGCTCGTTCTTGTTGCAGCCGCAGGCACACGGCGCCGGGCACCGGGCAGGGCTGAGCCCCGGGGACTCCGCCTGCCCCCGCCGGCCCGGAAAGAGGCGGGCGAGGAACACACATCGGGCAGGGAAGGAGAGCCTGCCTCAAGCTGCGCAGTGAACAAATACCCTAAGAAATCTCATCAGGTGCGATTTTAAAGTGTAACACCGGCTCTCCCTGCTCTGCCTCCGAGAGAGGGTTTGCGAGCTGTGTAAGGCCTTTTCCCGTTATGAAATGCGGGCAGGAAGAAAGGCACCCTGCCCTGCCGTGCCGGAGGTGTCCAATTCGGTTTTCCCTGAGGACACGTGTGGGTGCGGGCACACAGGCGGCTCCTGACACCGGTGGAAGCTCCTGGCTTCCCACGAGGTCCTGTGATCCCTACGGTTTTGTTGGCAGATTAATTGTTCTCCTAATTTCGTTTAATTTCTTTCTCTCTCCAAAAGGAACTTCTCCCCCACCCTAAGTGAGTAACAAATTCGGAGAGAATACAAAATAACGGGAATTTCACCTTTCTCGTTCACAGTGACCATTTCCTTATGCTATGAGGCAGCACGGGGTGAATTCGGGCACGGAGTGGCCCCGAGGAGATGTCATTGATGGGAATCTGCCCGGGGCAGAGGCGTCTGAGGAAAACCTCGGGGCTTCAGCAGACGGGCTCTGGGAGAGGAGAAGGTTCGTGATTTGTGGGCTGTCGGGGTCCCCTCCACTTCTTCGGGCAAGCAGCGCAGGTTTGGAGGCACGCTGCCGGCGCCGCAGCAGAGAAGAGTCACTGACCTATTGTTAAAGATATGTCGCCCGTTTCCCCGTTTTTCCCCAGTGATAACTGTGATGCTTTTCGTTACTATCGTTTTGTTCCTCGAAAACCCAAACAATCAATAAAGTGCAGGACGAAGCTGAACACAACACGAGGCGTAATGTTCTAAGTTATCAAAACGGGGAAGAAACAAAAAAGTCAGTCGCTACTGATATCTCTCTCTCTATTTTTTTTTTTTTTTTTTTTTTTTTTCAGGTGCTGCGTTTAAGATGTTCAGAAAAAAATTATATCAGGCACATGATGACCTGCTCCTCCTCTGCTCCCGGCTTTGGCGGTGATATCGCTTGTTAGCCACAACCTTTAAGGCATCTTGTACGTGGCTCCTGACTGTTCCCTGCGCTCGGGTACGAGTGGTTCTTGTGACACAAAGGCTGCCCCGCATCCAGCCCTACGTCCAGCCCCTGCATCTGAGCTCCCCATCCAAACCCCCCCTAACCCTGCATCCAACCCCCCATCCAGCCCTGCATCCAGCCCTGCATCCAACCGCCCCATCCAGCCCCCATCCAACCCCATGCAGCTCCCCATCCAACCTCCCCATCCAACCCCGCATCCATCCCCTCCGAGGAGCTGCTGGCAGCCCCAGCAGAGAATCAGAAGCGGTGCCGGTAATGGCTCGCACAGCCCAGACAACGAAATCCCCAGAAATGTTCACCGCCGCTGGCTGCCCGGAGCGGGGTGAGGCCGGGACGGGTTTCGGGGGGAAGCGGGTTGCAGGAGCCTGGGGTTTGGGCAGCCTGGGGTTTGGGCAGCCTGGGGTTTGGGCAGCCGGAGTTCTGTCTTGATGCTTTTCCCCCAAGGTTTTGGGGCCATACCCACAGGGCAAAGCTGCTGCCAGCCTCTTCTGCTTTCAGAGCTGGCCCAGGTGGGGCAAGAGGGACTCGCACCGGGCTGCCGGGAGCGGCCCTGGGATCCCCGCTGGTACCAGCGGGAGATAGGCTCCCGAGGCTTCAATCCACAGCCCCGTTGGATCCTGCCATGGATCTGATGTTCCCAGGGGGCGGCGGGGCAGCGGCCACCCTGCCGGGCAGCCAGGGCAGGGACAAGGGCAGGGGAGGCCTCTCAGACCCCGGCCTTACTGGGAAGCTGTTTTTCTGCTTCCTAAGAAACGTCCGAGATATTGATGTTTTCAGGGAAAAATAAATAAATAAACAAACAAACAAACAAACAAATAAATAAATAA
The DNA here is from genome assembly GCF_001522545.3 of Parus major. Lineage (NCBI taxonomy): Eukaryota > Metazoa > Chordata > Aves > Passeriformes > Paridae > Parus > Parus major. The sequence continues at coordinate 3,865,200 of NC_031778.1, forward strand.
ATAAATAAATAAAAGAGAAGCTGGAGATTTTAAAAGTTAGCAGTAACGCTTTTTACAATACACATCGGTGATGATATCTTCTGTAGAGCAGCCTCCTGCCCGGCCCGTTGTAGTTCCAGTCCTTTTAACCTGCTCTTCCTCAGAATCAACGAGTTTGCTCTGGAAGCCTCTTGGTTTGCCTTTTTCGATAAACCACAGCTCAGTTCAGCCCAGAGCAGGCAGTGGTGTCTGGGACAGTCACCAGTTGCCTTGGAACAGAAATAGGAACCACTTGTTTAAACATCTTAAGGTCCCAAAATCTCCAAGAGCCATCACAGAAGGGTTTGGGGTTTTATTTTCCCTTCCCGAAGCGAGAAGGGAGTGAGGGGATTATAGGGAAGAATGTCTGCTCCGGCTGCTGCAAGCACCAGAAGATTTTGGTTTGCCTTTTTTTTCTTTCCTTCCATCAGTTTTTCCATTCCTTGAGGAACATTTTTCAGTATCTGAATCAAAGTGCATGATTCCAACTTTTTTTTTTTTTCCCTGTTATTTTGTTTTATCTCAGCCCTTTTTCATGTTTTCATTTAAAAAGTGACAGATTTGGTAGAACTCTCAAATGTTTCCCATTAGAGGCGGGGAGTTCACCAGTGTGCGTTTCCGATGTTGCACATGACACAGTTGGGGATTTGAGGCAGGAGCACGCCCTGAGCACTTGGGCAGTGTCCGGTCCAGTGTCCAGTCCAGTGTCCGGTCCAGTGTCCAGTCCACTGTCCGAGCCAGTGTCCAGTCCAGTGTCCGAGCCAGTGTCCAGTCCAGTGTCCAGTCCACTGTCCGAGCCAGTGTCCGATCCAGTGTCCAGTGTTCAGTGTCCGAGCCAGTGTCCAGTCCAGTGTCCGGTCCAGTGTCCAGCCCAATGTCCGAACCAGTATCCGGTCCAGTGTCCGAGCCAGTGTCCGAGCCAGTGTCCGGTCCAGTGTCCGAGTCAGTATCCCGTCCAGTGTCCAGTCCAGTGTCCAGTCCAGTGTCCGGTCCAGTGTCCGGTCCGGTGTCCAGGGCAGTGTCCGAGCCCTGCCCGGCGCTGCCCTCTACTGGCCCCACACCACAGCTCCATGTCCCAGCTCTGTGTCCCAACTCCCTGCCCCAGTTCCCTGTCCCAGCTCAGTGTCCCAGCTCCCTGTCCCAGCACCCTGTCCCAACTCCATGTCCCAGCTCAGTGTCCCAGTTCCCTGTCCCAGCTCAGTGTCCCAGCTCCCTGTCCCAGCACCCTGTCCCAACTCCATGTCCCAGCTCCATGTCCCAGTTCCCTGTCCCAGTTCCCTGTCCCAGCTCCCTGTCCCAACTCCATGTCCCAGCTCCATGTCCCAGTTCCCTGTCCCAG
>NC_031778.1:3866687-3874319 GCF_001522545.3 Parus major
CCCTGTCTGGAGGGGCTCCATGGGTCTCACCGCAGCCTCTCCGTGCGGCAGCAAAGGCAGCAAAGCCGCGGGGGCGGGAGGTGTTTCCCAGCTGTGGGATGTTCTCCGTGCGCTCTCTCAGTCTGGGGAATTCCTGCTCTACATTTCTGCTTTTGCCGGCTCCGTTCCCCTGCGCTGCTGCTCTCCTTCTCTCGCCCTCATTCCTGACAGCAGGATTTACCATGGCTCTGCTGTTCCATGTGTTCAACGGCTGATCTCTCCTTTTAGGAAAATTTCCTTCATGTAACAAACAAATTGTTCTGAGTTCTTGTGTCTTGGAGTGTGGCCCCGTACAAATTTTATTAAGGCGTTATGGAAAGCAGCACTTGGTTAGCAGAACTAGAAGGTGTCAAGTCATTTTCATAGCCAAATTTTCATGTAAATACACGCAGGATACAATCCTTCTTTGGCAATTGAGACTTTACAAATACAGAAAATTCTTGTGTACACACTTAATGACATTTTTGGTAGTAAACCTTCATTTCATATTACTTGGACCCAAAAAAATCACTGTGTAGTCCATTGACCTTGAGCAAAAGGACATTTGTAATTGCAAAATGTGAAATGAGAAAAAAAGAAAAGGGTATGGGCCAAGGAATTATCCCTTTCCTTACATGATTTGCATCTGTTAATGCATGGACACAGGATTGTTGCTAGATTATAGCAACAGTTTGTAATTTATGCAACAAAATCACCAAGTTCTGTAGCTCCCAATGTCACAGAGTTTAAAGGGTTCACAATTTATTAGATCCTACATGAATTCTAGTATTCTTTATATGATTGGCTATTGCCCTTTGTTTGAAAAGGAACTATTTATAAAATGCGTGAGGAGAAACAGGGTTTGCTGAGGAGACCCAAGTGTGGCAGATCCTGGAGAAATGTAAGGAGCAGTGAAATGATGCTGCAGCAGAAGGAAACCCTGGATTCCCTGTGCTGCTGGGAGCTCCCTGCCTGGGGCCTGCCAGTGGTCCTGCCCTGTTCCTGCTCTGCACAGGGGCTGGGCACGGGGATTTGTGCAAGGGATTCCCCACAGTCCCTGGGCTGAGGTGGCCAAGGAGAATCACAAAGATTTCTCTGGTCCTGGTGTCTCAGCAGCCAGCTCAGCTGGAGGATGAGCTGATATCCAGTGCCAGCACAGAAATGTGGTCTTCAGATGAATCCCCCCTTCAGCTGCCCAGCCTGGCTGCAGTGTCAGAGTGCCAGATCTGATGGCAGGATGAGAGTTTGAGTGGCAAGGACTGTGCTAGCACAGTTCTCCTCAGTGAACAAACCTATCTGCCTCAATTTCCAGGGTTGTTTTTTCTCTAATTTTTCAGCTTCTGACAAAGACTAGAGCACAGCTGAATTTTGGACTGGCTGAGCACCCACAGCTTGAGCCAGCAGTGGGAAAATGAGGTGCTGGCTGTTTCTGGGAGGAAGGTGCTCACCTTGTGTTGGGAGTTCCAGGAGTGGGAAATTTTTTTGTGGTTTATCTTTGTAGCTATGGTTATATTTGTTTACTGTTCATGCAAGATTGAGGAGTTTCTGCAATACCACAGCACACAGAGCAGCCCCAGCTCCTGAGAGCCCCCAGACAAAATACTCATGTGATGTTTGCAGACTGTTGGCTATCACAGACAGAAGGGCGCCCTGCTCCCAGAGAACTTGCCAGGACCGGTGTTCCCCTGGTGCAAATCAGCACAGCAGTGATGAGCTCTGTGCACCCTCCTGCTGTCACTATGGATTTCTAGTGACACAGTCAGTTAACGGCACTTTGTCCTCTGTCCTGTGCCTCATGTCACTGTAGCACAGAGCACCTGTCATGATGTCATGATGTCATGATGTCATGCTGTTTCCCAGAGAACTGAGTGAGATGGATTGTTTTCTGGTGGTCACTCAGTATTTTCTGCCTGGCAGTCAGAAATAAAACTCATCCACTTAAAAAGCCCAGGTGTGGCAGGAGCAGGGTGGAAAAGGCAAACCTCAGAGCACGGCTGTGTTCTCAGACTCTTTGGAGGAGGGTGCCTGTGGATTGGGCACCAGTGGATCTGACACAATGTGAGAACTGCTTTTCTGTATCACTTACATTACAGCTGAAATGTGAAATGAGCTCCATGTGGCAGCAGCCAAAGGGAAGAAAGAGGTAAAGAAAAAAGTGGAAGCACTCTCCAAAAGTTTCGGTTATCCCTTGAAGCTATATTACAACATTTACTGTTCTAATTGAATCAGTGTGAGAACTTTTCCCCTCCATTTAGATCATTCCTAGTCTCTGTCCACTTTTCCCTGGAGATGCACACATTTGATACAAAGATGTGCCAGGGACACCCACACCGAGGGTAGGATTTAATGTTCAATTTACTGAGTTAGATGTCAATTCTTACATGCCTTTGCCAGAATCCATTATGATATTCCCCCTCTCCTCTTCTCTTCCCTTCTTTATAGACTTAACACCGGGGTGAGGCACAGGAGTTTTGAATGAGTAAAGGCTACTAGGTCTGCTCAGGATGCAACAGATGAACTGATCATTTCTAGAGAGTTTGTTGGGATGAATCAGAAAAGCTTCAAAGCAGTGGCAGCACCTGTGACAGGAGTTACCAAGGCTGATGGTGATGAAGAAGCATCATGAAGAAGCACCCTGCCAGCCCTGAGCAGCAGCTGCATGGGAGGGCTCCCTTTCCACCCGTGAAAGCACAGCCCAGTCAGTGCTGTGAGCTCTCATTTGGTACCTTCAAAGAGTATTTTTAGGAGTGTGGAGAAAATCTCTGCATGTTTCAAAGTATCAATGCTATTACATAGCCCAAAATTACTTGACAGCTCAGAAAGCAAAAGCACTGGATACCCCAATCCAGGTCTGCTCCCTAAGTGTTCACATGTGCAAAGCAATACGTGATCCACAAAAACAGATGGCTCTTGTATCCAGTGCATGGAATCAACTTGAATTATGAAGACTTTGAAAGGTCCTCAGTTTAAATGTACACGGCTCTCTGAAATGTCCAGCAAAGTTTAATGCAACAATTAAAACCAGATAGATTGTCAGGATTCATAGAGCAGGGGTAGAGTTAACTCAGTATGAAAGAAATGAATGACTGGGAAGAAGACAGAAGAGCAGAAGGAGCAGGAAAAGAGCAAGAATGACTGGAGGGATGAAATGCTAATGTGGGGGGGTAGGGAGAGCAAAGAGGGGGGGAAGAAAGAAGCGAAATTAAAGAGAACGAAAAAAATGAAGTGGGATATGAGATAGGAAAGAGAAGGAGAGAATCAATAATAACACTTTATTGTGTAATCTGTCAGGTTTTACTTTAGGAGAGCCTGGAGCACAAAGGTTACTGCTCACTGATTGAAAGTATGTGGGAGGGATTTGGGTTTTTTTCATGGTTATATATACATACATACACACATATACATACACACATATATACACTCACATATACACACACACAAGTGTGTGTGTCTGTGTGTGTGTGTGCCCATGTAATTACACACACAAAATGACACAGGAATTTCAGTCTTGCTGGGGATCTCCCACTGTTCCCCACACTATCAGTGTTCCCACCCTGTCCAGCAGCAGTAACGCCCTTCTCCATGCCATGCTGTGAGCCAGGGCTTTCTGTTTCAGTTTGCTCTTTGTTTCTGCTTTGCCCTCTGAGAGATGGAAATGGGGGTTCTGGCTGCCCTGTCCTGCAGCCCCTAACTTCAGGGCTGTCCACTGAGGCATCACAGTTGTTTGCAAGTGCTGTTTCCTCCTGTTGATACTCACGGCAACATTGTCATTTTGTACTGACTGATGCAAAATATATAAAATGTTTTATTGTTGAATTAGTTATTAATTGAATTAATGTCATTGGTTTTGTCTTGTCTGTTCCTGTGCATGTAAGCTGCTAATAAAATAGGATAATTTTCATGCTTTTTAGGGCTAAAAGAGTCATTGAGTGATACTGAAATTATCTATTTGATATTCACCCCATGGTATGAGGAAGGTCCAGACTCCTTTACTTTTCTCCCACACCCTGGAGAGTTTCCTCTTCTCCTTAGGTATCCTCAGGTCCTCCCATGATTGTGTCTATCTCTCATCCCTCCAGGGAGGGCCCCTTTTCGAGGAGTCCCAGGATTTTGTAGTTCAGTGATGGATACTTTATTTCCTGGTGCTGTTGGAAGTGGCATTTCAACATTTTGTTAGCGACCTGTATGCTTCATTCCCATGCCCTGTCACAGCTGGCATTGTTCAACTTTTCCAAGGTATAAAGTGTTCTAGCTCAAGCATGGATCCCAGGTTCATTAACAGCACGTGGTTAATCTGTAATTTTTCTAAACCAAAAAAGGCCTCTGGCCATTGCTGGACCAATTCTGGATGTCTTTGCTGCTGCTTTGTAAAAAATCTGAGCTCAATTTTGCCATTCTCCCTTATCACCCACCTTTTCATTTCCCATTCTAATAATCCAGTATGAAGACAAGAAACAGAAACATGGATCTTTAGCACTTAACAATGTCTTATCTTCTTACTGCTTTTGGAAAAGGGAATGGAAGAAGAAAAACCTGACATAGGGCTATAAACAAAACAGGAGGAAGTGAGTTCGCTGTCCATGGGAAAGCACAGCTCTCCTGTGAAGGAGATTTCACTCGAGGGAAAATGCACCACTGGTCTGGTACTGAGCAGTTCTTTTCAGCAGGCTGCAATGCTGGAAAGAACTTGTCAGGAAACCCCAGGTATGTGTACCTGGGAGTGTTTCTGAAGAACACAAGGCCTCTAGAGTCTGAGGCAGAATCAGAACTACACTGGAGAACTGGGGATGAAACAGTTAAAACCTCCTTAAGAATTCTACAAGCTTAGTGACCTTTGTAAGAACAGCAAAAAACCCAGATTATTTAATGTCTGAAGTTTGATGAGGCACAAATATAACTGAGAACCTTCATTTTATTCCCTTCCTCCAGAAGATGGCAAAAGTTAGCTGGACTTAACAAAGGCAGAGGGAGGCAAATGTTTCAGGGCTGTGTGCCACAGTTTCAGGTCACCAGAGGTTTAATGCTGCAGCTGGAGGCACTGATCCTGGCCTAAGTGGGTTTTTGGAGTCAGGCACTGCAGCTCCAGCCCTGCAGAGATGCAGCTCAGGGCAGAAACAGAGGCTGCAGCTCCCCAGAGCCAGGCAGGTCCCAGCTGTGGCTGCACCTTTCCCCTCTTCAGGGGGTGGGAATTGTCAGTGACATCTCCATGGAGATCACAGCCAGAAATGCAGCTGTGAGAAGTTTAAATTTTATACACCAAGTATGGAGATGTGAATTGCAGTATTAGTGCTCATGGTATGGCAGAGCTTCTGCTGAAGAAAAATCTATTGAGATTTGCTCCTTGAGTACCAAGGAGATTGGTTCCCACTAATACAGCAGGTATTTTGACTAGGACACTGTGGAGAACTTGGAAACAGGAACCTTGACTGAAAAAAAAAGGAAAAAATTTATAACAAGTGTATAGAAAGGAATACCAGATTAAATACAGATTTGGCAGCTAGGATTTTTTTTTCTTTCCATCTCATCAAGGTACTCTAGAAAAAAGAAAGAAATATTACTAACAAAAACAAAAAAGACAAAAAATAAACTTTTTTTTTCCTCCTGCAGTTAATTTTGTTATTTATCTTCTCTGGCAGTTTGTAATTTCAATATTAGGAAAATATGAGCATATTTGGGTAAAGTAATATGCTGAACTCAGGAGGCTTCCTGCCAGCAGAAAAGGAGAACTGAGGACTGCTCGTTTAAAGGATGCTCCTGAGGTGGTTCAGCTTAACCTGATGCTTATCCCACGGTGAAGTTCTAATTTGATTCCAAGCAAATTTGTCCTCACACCTTTTGGACCTAAGGGTTTTGAGAGCTGCTGTAGCAGCTGGATCAATGCTCAGACAGGATTTGTACCCAGGGCCTTGGAAGGGAAGGGAGCAGCTGCCAGTTTGGAGGATGTTTGACATAAGCCAGCACACCAAGCAGCTGGGCTAACAATTCCTCTCTTAAATTCCCTCCAAGAGGAGGCAGGCTGTGTCCCTAATTCATAGAAAGCTCCAACTCTCCTCTTGGAAGGGCAGGGCAGGACCAGAGGTGGGACAAGGACATGGAGCTCCCACCTTTACGTGGAGCTTTGGGTTTGGACAAGATGCTCCCATTTGAGCACACATTTTCTCCTTTCTGCTAGACAGACCGGCCACATTGCTTGACCCACAGTAAAGTAGTGCTTGTGTCTCCTGTTATGAGAAAATCTTCTTGTCACAGGTCACTTTTACAAGGTCACATCCTTATTCTTCAAGCTGACTGGGAAATTTTAACAAAGTGATTCCCTGGCCCTCCACTCCTGAGAAAATGCAAAAATACCAGAACAAAACCTTGATTTTTTATTTTTTTTTTTCATTTTGAAGTCTCTTAATCTGTTGAAATATTCAGCTTCCCATCCAGAAGCAGGAAAAAATCATGTTATCTCAACATTTTTGGCCGAGCAGAATTTTTTGGGTAAATCCAAACGCGCAGAAGGAATATTGCCAGCTGGCTGTTTTTAGCAGCATGAGAAACAACACCAAGCAGGAGGCAGGACCCTGTATCAGCAGTGCTCCTTGTCAGGAGCAGGCTGTGATGGGGCAGGAGAGCCCCACTGTGCCGGGCTGTGCTCTCCATCCTTGCCCCAGAGATTCTTTCCCCAAGGAAAGCTTCCAGAGGAAGCAGGCACACAATAGCTCCAGCGGTAGGAAGCTTTCCAGCCTCACCCCTGCTTCCTCCCTCAGCAGGGGCATTACCTGCCCACTCCTCTCTGCTGGGACACCTTCCTGGAGTCTGGGATAGAGCGAGCTGTGAGCGAAATCCCACAGAAACGGGACCGTTCTCCCGCGCTCTGCTGCAAGCTCTGAAGAAGCTGCTGCAGTGTTAGTGGCTCTGTTGCTGCCAGATGAAAGGAGGGGAGCATTCAGATCTAATAAATCAACAGATGTTAAAGTAATTTCTCCCTTCTCTCTTACACTGCACATCAACAGGAACGTGCTAAAGTGCTTTTTTATATCGTTTAGCATCTGACATTTCAGCACATCTTGTGTGTGTGCATTAGGAGAACGGAATGTTACTATATTTGTACTCGCAGATTTGGAATGAGAATAAAATCTGTAGAGATGCAATGTGCACATGGAATGTTTTCCAGAGGGGTTCAGGCTGAGGAAACCCAGCACAGTGAACCTTGAGCTGTCTTGAAACTTCAGGCTGTTTTGAAATGGAACTGAAAACTGTAGAAACTCGTAGCTGCTTCTCCAAACCCTATTTAATTGTGGGATCACAGACACCATTGTAAAATACTGAAACGGTGTGTTTGATTTTTGCAGTTATTCTGAAAATATCTTGTTCCTTCCTCTTGCCTCCTCAGCTGTGGGTGATGTCCATCTGGCTGGTGGCTTCAGAAGGGATATTTTTAGGGAAACCAGGTTTTCCTGCTGAGACCTGGCAGGGCCCTGGGACAGCCCTGTCTTGCCACTGCACATCAGCACAATCTCTCCCCATGTTTTCAGCAGTTTGCTGTTAGATCCCTCCTTGCCCATGCAGTGAGGTCCCTGGAGTCACCACAAGCCTTTGGATGGTATAGGTGTGTGTCTCTCATGTGTC
>NC_031778.1:3875115-3875787 GCF_001522545.3 Parus major
TTCCCAGCCCATCCCGGTGTGTCCCAGCCCATCCCGGTGTGTCCCAGCCCATCCCGGTGTTTCCCAAGCCCATCCCGGTGTGTTCCAGCCCATCCCGGTGTGTCCCAGCCCATCCCGGTGTGTCCCAGCCCATCCCGGTGTGTCCAGAGCCCATCCCGGTGTGTCCCAGCCCATCCCGGTGTGTCCCAGCCCATCCCGGCTGCTGCCGCCAGGTGTCGCCGTGGGGCGCGGCCGGACCCTGAGGGCGGCGCCGGCGCTGCTCCGGGGGAGGGCGGCAGGGCCGGAGCCCGAGGGTCCCGGAGCAGCCCCGTGGAAGCCCCTCGGAGCGCCGCCGGGCCCGGTCCGGGCTGCCCCCTCAGGCGGGCGGAGCGGAGCGCTGGCTCTGCCCTCACGGAAATCAGGAGCAGCGCGCTCAGGGCCCAGCAGATCGGGCTTTGGGAGGTGTCGGTGTGCAGGAGCCCTGGCTCGGCTGGAGGGATGAGCGACAAAAACACTGCGAACCAGCGCCCGCTGAGCCGGGCTGAGGCTCACCAATGGACCGGTGTGCTGCCAGTGTCACTGCAGGTGTGCAGTCACTGTCTGTAACCTGTGCACACCCATTGTCACTGTCACCTGTGCACACCCATTGTCATTGTCACCTGTGTACACCCCTGTCACTGTCACCTGTGTACA
>NC_031778.1:3876127-3880991 GCF_001522545.3 Parus major
CCCTGTCACCTGTGCACACCCACTGTCACCTGTGCACACCCATTGTCACCTATGCACACCCCTGTCACTGTCACCTGTGCACACCCCCTGTCACCATTACCTGCTCACACCCATTGCCAGGGCTGCAGCTCATGTCTCCAGGGTGCTGTTCCCAGCTGAACTTTCAGCTCCGTCTGTTGTTGAGGAGAAATCAGGTGTCAGAGTTGAGCCCTGGAGAATTCCTGCCCTGAGTGTGTCATTCCCACAGCTGAGGTCCGTGGGGCTGCTGGCACGTTCTCCATGGGGACTTAAAAAGGATCATTTACAAATACCCAACTGAATGTTCACTACCCTTGCCCGAGATGGAATCAGGCCAGCTAATAAATCCACCAGCTAATAAATCGTTTTTCGAGGAGTCTCGGCTCAATTGAAATCCTGTGGGAATAAGTTGCATAGGTTAAATACGTGCTGAGTAGAAAAGGATTTTATAATTTAAAATATTGCCTTTCAAACTGCATTGAAGTCCTGTTGTTCTTGTATTATTAAAAGAGGGGAACCAGTCAGCCCACAGCTGACAGCAGGACTTAAACAATACATGTTAGTGTATGAACAGGACTTGGGTTACTGTCTGCTCTTGTTAATGTCCAGACTTCCTCTAGACTCACTTTAAATTTTGCTGTGAAAAGGTATTTCTTTTCTTCAGATTTGAGTTTCCTACCCTTTCCATTTCCTTCCATATCCCCGTGTTCAAACACCAGGACAAGAAAGAGCCAAGCTCCTATCTTCTGTATTGAATGCTTCTACCAAGTCTTCTTTGACTCACGTGTTCTCTCTTCTGGGAAATCCTGCTCTTTCAGCCATTTGAAATTTGAAAATTCCCAGGCCCTGTGTCATCAGCACAGGTGAAGAAGCTGACAGCTTCAGGGCTGGTGTTTTACTCTGGAGCAGGCAGAGTAATCTCCCTCCCACTTAACACTGCTCATGATATTTTGCTACAAGCTAAGGAGTAGTTGTTATAATAGCAATGTAATTACAGTGCTCACATACCTGAGGTTCCCACAAAGATTTTTTTGTTTCTCTGTCCTGTACCTCAAGCATCCAGGCACCCTGCTGCCTCCATTGACCACACTCATTCCCATGACAGCTCTCCAAAGCTGTCATATGGAGGTAGATTTTGTACCAGCACCATTAGCTGTGAGCAGCAATGTCTGAAAATAGCCGTGCCTTAGTGCTTTACTGAAAGACAATTATCTCTTAAAATGCCCAGACTGGGCTGGCCTTTATTTTATCCCTGTAATTGAAATTTGGCTTCAAGTGTTTCTAACTACAGCCAGTAAACAGAGGAAAAACCCAATCCCTCAGCAGTAATTCATTCACCCATTGTCCAGCAATGTCTCCAGTGATTTATTTGATGACTGTTGCTTGGCCATGGAGGAGATGGGGTGAGCAGTGGGGTGACAGGAGCACTGATGAAAGGGCAGGTTCAACTAAGAAGCAGCTAAAGAATTTGGAGAGTGCATGGGAGATGAGTGTGTGAGGGAGATTGGAACATACATTTCTCAGAGGACTAGGAGGGGACAGCAAAACGTGTGTTTTTAAATAAACTAGCATCCAGATTTTATTATCCTTATTTAGGGTTATCCCAACAGGCCAGCTCGCAGACTTTATTGACATCTGCCCTTGCAATGCCTAGATTTTCTTCCTCTTTGGATTCTGTTCAGGGAAAGTAGGGAGCTATCAGTGAGTTTCCAGTAGTGCTCTGAGTAGAGGGAACGGCCAGGACATATGAAAATAAGATAGCATTGCTCATTTTAAGAAGTGGCAAAATCTGGCCTGTAGATATCACCGCTATTTTCACACTTTTCCAGAATATTGGTCATATGCCAACAGAAAAAGCTGCCAACTAAAACGTTTTAAGAAAGGAAACACTGTTTGAAGCCTGGCAGTAAATGTTTTCCTTCCCCTGAAATATGTGCTGAACATGTATAAAGAAGGAAGAGTCGGTGTCTAGTGAGGCTTAACATTTTGTAATCTTATGGATGAATTTGTTAACATTTTCACAGTTTGTTCTTTAATAGATGAACATCGTAACTAAGGGTTTTTAGTTAGAAACAGTACTTAAAACACCAAAAACAGGAGACAGTGTTGGATAAATCCATTAAAAAGGCAGTACTATAGCATCAAAATGCCAACACCATGAATTCTTTGTCGGTTTAAAATTCCTTTGCTGTTCTGCCACTTTCTTTGTTTCTTTATGCTCTGTTTTCTTCCTTGTAACTGGAAAAATCAGATGACCACGAGGGATGAATGTGCAGCGGTGCTGCCTCCCAGCATGTGTAGCTGCAGCCTCTAAGCCCAGTGTTCCAGCAGCCAGAATCCACGTGGCTGATTGTTTTGCAGACATAGTGGTGGCGTATTTATGTATTTCTGAACTTGTTTTTCAGGCTCTGTGGCCGCCTGCGCATCGTGGAGCTCAGAAATAAAGCACTTGTCAGGCAGCAGCAGTGTGTCAGTGCAAAATGGAATTCGCAAGACTAAAGTTTACACGAGGCAACAACAAAATCTACTGTGCCATTCTGCGAGGCAACAAAGGTAATTTGTTATGCAACATAATGAGGATTTGTGTGTGATAGGCAGCAGTGGCTCTTGGTTACAGGGCATTGACATCAACAAGCACATGCAGAGTTCACGTATAAGAGAATTGATATACATAGAACAGAATTCACAAGCTTGTTATTACAGGGGTTTTTCCCATCTTAAAATTTGCAGAATAAACAAACACATTGAGACTGGTGCTGTAGTCCTTTATGTTATGGGTAGGATCTTCTTAATTTCCTTTTGGGCTGGTCTGTGTCTTAGACTTGACTGTCAGCCTGGGGGCCACAAGGGCAAGGTCACAAGTGTCATGCATTTCATGTGGCTCTGACACATTTGGCAAGCCTGCCACCCCACACTATGCCATGGGAAGGGCGAGTGCAGGGGAAGAAGTTAGACACAGTCATAATGCTGTTTGTTGCTGCCCAGAGGGCCGTGATGTCTGATCCCACATGCTCCACTGCTGCTGTTGGCACACGCGCTCACACAAGGCATTTATCCCTGCTGGTGGGAGGCAGTGGTCCTGCACCTGTTCTGCAGATGAACTGCAGTGTGCAGGCCATGTACAGAGCTCGGAATGAAGCCCTGGCCTGGAGAGCAGCAGGGCTCATCTGCTTTGCCATATCACCTTTCAAAGGAAAACTACCTGCTAGTGTGATGGGGCCTCATGTTTGTGATGACTTAGGCTACTGTCTGCCTCCAGAGCTGGAGCTAGACCCAAAGATCCTGTTTGCTGACATTCCAGTACTGTCTCACAACAGCTTGTGTAACTCACTGTTGGGTATGTGTTCTCCTGGCCCACGCTGAATGTTTCCCTTGTCATCCAGCTGAAAGAGGGAGACTGCAAGCAACCTCTTCCTGAGAGCTGCAGGGAGAGAGTGGGCTCGAGTTTCACTGATGAATTAATGCAGGAGAAATAAGGAATCAAGACTGTGACACACAGCCTGCAGAGGGCTGAGCTGGAGTTGTACTGGTAACCTTTGTCCTGGCAATCTGCGGGGTTGGTTCTGTTTCTTCAGTGTAGGTGTAACGCTGCGCCTTGTTCATGATACTCTGCAATAGTCATTGTTGAGCAAAGTGTAGTTCCACGAGTGTTGTGTTAATCTGGAGGAAATGCTTGCTTTTTGTCTCAAAAGCCTGGCTGGCCAGACAGGGGAAGCTGCTCCTGCAGAAAAGCCAAAGACCTCCATTGCCTGGTGTGCTGTGCCTTAAGCATCACTGCCAGTGGCAGGATGTTGGAGTTCTCCTGATTGTGCCAGTCACTCAAAAAGTCACTGATCTGTTTAATCCTGCTCAAACAGGAGCCCAGCTACAGCAGCACCACAAATAAGGGCAAGCCACTGAGTTAACCACTGTCTTGGTCAAGTTACTTTATCTCTCAGTGGCTTGGGGTGTACAGGAAAATCATCACTATGAACTTGCTCTCTTGGTGCTCATGGACTTAACCAAACACACTGAAACAGCTAAAGAAAAGCAGTGAAACCAGCACTGCTTTAGTGGTTTATGGTATAATGTTGGACATGACACTCAGGTCAAGGTATTTAAACTAGGATGAGATTGAGAAAAATGTTGCTTTTGGCACTGGAGAGGTACCTGTGCTGTGCAGGTGCCTGCCATTCAGCAGTGGCCTCCTCACATTAACAGGCAGATGGGTTTGTCTGGCCCCGTTTTCTTACACATTTTTTTTCACAGCCTCTTGAACAATAGGGATCTAGTCTTCACTGTAATATTTTAGGAGCCACTGTGACAGAAATACTTCATGATGATACTGGTTATTTTAATTTAAGACGTGTTAATTTAATTACCAACCAAAGTAATTCAATTAAGTCTAACCAAATTAATATTGCATCATAAGAAGTACTAAGATTCCAGACTGTGAGGATAAGAAGCAAACAAACCAACCCTTTCTTACAGAAGATGCTATCTTGCATTTGCATAGATATTGTGTACATAATTAAAGCCATCATTAATGTGTAATGCTCTTATTGCAGCCCTTGCCATTTTGTAGCAGTTGGTAGATCTTATAACGAATGAGTATAAAATTATCCCAAGGACTCTGGAAAGCTTTGCAGTGACTTTGCAGACAATGATCCTCTTAAAGCAGAACTCCACAAGCATCCTCGCTTTTTTCCAGGGAAACACCTCGTTAGCATCCATCAGGATGAATGCCATCGTGCCTCAAGAAAACGTTGATGCAGGCTGGGTGAAGGCTGGCAGGTAAGAGCCAGGCAGGAGCTGTGTGCAGCAAGGGCAGAGAGAAGAGCCAGGGCTGCTTGGCTGGGCTCCTGCT
>NC_031778.1:3881226-3980860 GCF_001522545.3 Parus major
TGACCACTCCAGCCAGCCCTGGTGAGTGGGGGGCTGACTGACCACTCCAGCCAGCCCTGGTGAGTGGGGGGCTGAGTGACCACTCCAGCCAGCCCCAGTGAGTGACCACTCCAGCCAGCCCCAGTGAGTGACCACTCCAGCCAGCCCTGGTGAGCGGCTCCCGGAGGGTTTGCGCTTGGTTGAGCTGTGGAATTGTGCAGCCGCAGTGATGCTGTGGCAGACGTGCCTCGGGCTTGTTCTTCTGCCTGAGTGCAGTTCCTTACAAACGTGCTGCTGCCTCCTGCTCCTCAGTGCTGCTCTCAGGACCATTTCAAGGTCAAGGTTGTCAGGAGCGCTCTGAGCGCAGCGCTACCCCTCAGATGGCGCAGGGTGATTATTTCCGAGATGCTGATGCAGTACCTGGAGCACTGAAAGGTTGTTTTCCCCACAGCTTGCTCCTCCTGCCTGCCAGCTGCACAGTTCATGTGACTTCAGTGCATCTGTCTGCTGTGCTGCCTGTCCCCCAGCATCAGGCACAGCAAGGTGAAGGAACAGCTCCATAATGTTTAGCTGAATAAAGCATCACACGCACAACTTGCACTGTTGCCAGCAGCAGATTACCAGAATGAGAACAACTGTTCAAAAACCGAGTCAAGCAGGATTTTCACATGTAAGCCTTTGGCTGAGATCTGGCCTGGCAGCAAATGGATGTGTGGAGTCGAGTGTTTCAGGCCTCCACTTGTGTTTTCAAGGTGCTGTGTTAGGGTCAAGCTCATCTAGATTGGGGTGGTGGAATTTGCTCTTTAGAAGGAAGCCTGCTGCCTGATTTCTCCCTTTCTGGATTTTTTTTTTTTTTTTTTTTTTTTTTGCAAATGGTGAGTCTGTATTGCTTGAAAGTCTGTGTTGTGCCAAACTGCACCTATAGAAAAGCCTTTTCAAAAGTCAGGAATTTTGACCATCACAGGATTTGGTTGTAACCATTAAGAGAAGTGAAAATTAATAGATGTTCCTTTATTCTACTTGCAGCAGATGCTGCAACAGGTGACTGTCAGAGACAGGATAGGTGTGGTTGTCAGGGACTGACAGCTGACCAACCAACTTTAGTTGACCAAATGGGTAGTTTCCATACTGTAATCTAAGGCCAGGTTCAAAGCAGGTGTCTTTGAGGTATTTGCCAAGTGCTAGGGCTTGGTAAGTGCTGTGAGTAAGATGAAACTTTGAATCAACTGCTTTGAAAGTCATTACAGGTTGAGTATCTAATGAAAAATGAAAGAACTAAATTAGTGGGAGCAGGAGAGTTCCCAGCAGAGCAACAAAAGTTCCCTGAGAGCAGCAGGCAGCCCCTCACAGCTGCTTGTGTCTCCTCCCCAGACTGTGGCTTGGCTTAGCTTTTACTCTGTTTGTTGTCAGTAGAGGCTGATTTCAATATGGTCCGAGTGAAAACAGTTACAATCTCATGATCTGCCCCCAGGAGAGCTTCAGCTGTGTTCTTAGAAGTGGTCATGCAAACAGGTCTCTCCTGGTAGTCAGTTACCTCCTAGCCCAGCCTGTCTTATTTTTGCCCTAATGGGTGCATGAAAAAAATTAGAATTTAGATGCAGCTGTAACCTAACACTATCAGGCAGGAATTAACTGATAATTAATAATAATAATTTTAAAAAATCATTCTTTGAAAGTTATTTTCATTATTTTAAATGCTATTTTAATATTTAAATTGATAATGTTGCCAATATCATCTCTTTAATAACTGAATTCAAGACGGGGATACTGCTTTCTCCTCTAAAGAATGCTATAATAATATGTAAAATATGTTGAATACTGTTAGCTCGTTAAATTGGGCAAGCATAGACAAGCAGAAAATGCAAAACAGCACAAAGCCAATTCTTGTGGACTTCACAGGACCATCAGGACATTCTCACTGCTTATCAGAAAATATGTAAATAGCTCCTGGCTCCCTTGCTTGCTCAGATATCTTTTCCAAAAGCCTTCTTCCAGGAAACTCACCCTTCTCAAGGTGTGTGGTGAGAAATGATAGTAAAAAGAAAAAGCAAGAAGGATAAAAGGCAACACTAGATAAAGACAAGAATACAAAGGGATCCCGGGAAGCAGTGAGGGAGGGGCGTGGGTTGTCAGGATCTGAAGAATGCTGAATACACTGATAAGGTGAGATGAAACCTTGGCCAGGAGTCTGTAAATTAGGCTGGGCAGACAAGCTGTCTGCAGGCTGAAAAATCCAACTGTGGCAGTGGACATACAAAACAAGATTCCTTCATGGCAAGGGCAAAAAATTGAGTAAGTGGGATTTGTCTCTGCAGTACCTCAGCACCTGTTTTTACCCCTTCAGTTGCTTAGGTGCTGTAGCTGTGTTCAGTGCATGGGGAACAGCTTTACTTGGACAGCATCATCTGTCCAGGGATGGCTGGTGGAGGGTGGAAAAAGTGAAGTATTAGCTGTGCTCTGTGGGAGAAAATTGGAAATTTGGATTCAGGAACTATCTCAGGAACACTCAGTGAAGAATTAGAGCCAGCAGTGCCTTGCCGCTCACTGTTCTCTGAAATCTGACACATTGACTCCCTTGACATAGATGGCCATACCATACCAGCATGTCCAAAAGAAGTAGAGTCCTTTCAAAGCAGATTTAGCCCACACATGCCATGAAAGTTACTGATAAAGTGCTGGAAAAAGTCAGTTGTGGAGAACTGTGCCTCCAAATCTGCCAATTCTGATGCAGATAAAACCACCAACAGTCACCAAGAGTTACCAGTGCAAAACACTTGCTAAAGTCCTGGTTGTTTTTCCTTGCTTCTTCTCCGCTGCTTGGATTTTCATCACATCTGCCATTGGTTGATACAGGTGTTAGGATAGGTGCCTGGATAGATGCCTCAGTTTAGACTGGGCATTCAACTACTACTTCTAGGTACAGAAGTAAGGAAGAAGAAGTTCTTCTGTTTAGGAAAAAAATCAACCTAACATATCATTTTTCCTAGAGGAAGGCAGTTGTTAAGGAGTCACAAGTACATTGGGAAAAGAAGCCAACCACTGTGTTTATCCTGGAGGATTTCCCCCATCCCACATGTCCAGTGGGAAAGAAGCTGGCATGGTGTGAAGGCAGGGGTGATGCAGAGAGCACCATGAGTGAAGGGGCTGTCTTGCTGGGCTCTGGGTTTGTGCCAGGTAAAGCTGTGACTGAACTCTGACTTTGCAGTTTCTGTGACTCCAGGTGGAAGCTGTGTGCATAGGCTGTCCCAGCACTGCTCTGCAGGTGAGGGTGATGTTGCAATATGCTGATGTAACCATGGCTTGTCCGAGGGGAGGGGAACCAGCACCCTGCAAGAAATGGCAAGGAACTGCTGCTACCTGGGCTTTGTTCTGTGCCACTGGGGAGGGACAGCTCTGCTCATTCTGAAGGACAGGGCAGGGAAGAGATCTGGTACTGAGGATCCCCAAAGCACAGCCATGTGCATAGAGAGGAGCTTGGAAAAGGGAATTCCAGGTGGGAAGCACTTCAGGTTCCTTTGTTCTGTGACATTGGCTTTTCTGCCCTGCTCAGAACCTCAGTTGTGGCTAGCACAGCTGTAGGAGAGGGTCTGGAGTTGCTATTGTTTACTATTGCCCACACCATGCATTAAAAGAATGTCAGGCTTCAAAAATATAATGTTGCCATGCTTTTAGCATACATTTCAAATTTGCAGGTTTGAAAATTCTTATTAAACCTTTTGTGCAAGTAGTAAAATTTACAAGGGATCATTAACTCAAGTTCCTCTGCTGATGAACACCACTCTTGCAGTTTATGGCAGACAATAAAACAGGAATACGAGGTTCAGCTTGCCCTGTTGGATGTTTCCAGGCCACCTACTCGGGCATTCTTTGGATTCAGACTTTTCTTAGAGACTATGCTTGCCTTTGGCTCAGCAGTTGATGCCACTCTTTCTGTGGTGTCTGCTCACTGTCCTCCTTTTAGCTTTCTAGTTGCCTCATGTCTGCTGGCAGATGCCCTGGCCTTCCCACCAAATCCAAGCTGCAGCCCTCAGTAGCAGAGCTTTGTGCTTCACCACCTGACACGTTGCCAGATGTGATGAATGGATTTGCACGTCTGTCAGCACTACACCTGAATTTACAGCTTTTGATTTATCAGAACACCATCTCCCAAGCAGTGGCCTGATCCTCAGGGAAGGCTGGCACAAGGCAGTGCTGAAGAGGAGACTGGAGGCTCTGAGGCTTTTGAGGCTGGAGGTCAGGCAGACATATGTGGGAACTGCTTTCTGCTGTGCATTAGCGCTGGGCAGAGCATCCCCCGGTGCTGCAGGGTGTGCCCGTGGGATGCCCCGTGTCACCCTGAGGGGCCGGCAGGGCTGTCCACAGCAGTTTCTGTGGTAGGTGTGATGTTTGTGAGGAAGGCAGGCCCGCGGCTGGCTGAAGGCCGTGCTGGGAGCTGCCTGGGAGGAGGAGGAGGAGGAGGAGGTGAGGGATGGCAAGGACACAGTGCCCTCAGATGGCTGGGGCAGACCCGGGCCCTGCGTGCTCCCCTCACCTGCTGCTTTCCAGGCAGCTCCTCCGAGGGAACGGAGGCTGGCATGAAACAAACCAGCAGAGTTTATTGCAGTAATCACCTTTCCTCAGAGAAGGAGATAAAGGAACAGCTGGGTAACTTTTGGCGTGACTCAGTATAAGTGCAAAGTCACGGCTGGAAAGATTACATTTGTAAACTGAGGGGGCTGGCTGTTCCTCTGCCTGGGCCAAAGGTACAGGATGGCTCTGGGGCACTGCCAGGCCGTGTGTGCCCATG
Organism: Parus major; assembly: GCF_001522545.3. NCBI lineage: Eukaryota > Metazoa > Chordata > Aves > Passeriformes > Paridae > Parus > Parus major. The sequence goes on from NC_031778.1 coordinate 3,885,992, forward strand.
GTGCTGGCGGTGGACAGCGGAGCCCCGGGAAGTGCCAATGCCCGGGGACAAGAGGAGCAGTCCCGGGAGGGGAGCGGGGTGTGTGAGCCCCAGGGCAGCCCGGGCACCCTGCGGCTGCCCCTGAGCCCCGCTCGGGGCCGGCCCGGGGGAGAGGAGGAGGAAGAGGCGGCGGCCGGCCCGGGGCGGGGCGGGCTGGGCCAGCGGGTGCTGGGGACGCTCTGCCGGTGCGAGGCTGCGGGAGGCACGGCCGGGTAGGAGCGCGGATCGCGTTATGGCTTTGCTTCTTTGCTGAGCTCCCCCGAGCCCTTCCCGGGAGCGGGAGCCCCGGCCGAGCTCTCCCGGTTCTGTCCCGGCCCGGGATGTCCCCGCTGAACTCTCTCGGCTCTGCCCGGCCCGGGATGGCCCCGCTGAGCTCTGCCTGGGCCGGGATGTCCTCGCCGAGCTCTCCCGGTTCTGTCCCCGCCCGGGATGTCCCCGCTGAGCTCTGTCCGGGCCGAGGGTCCGGCAGCCCTGGAGCTCTGCCCTTGGCTGCGGGGTGAGAACGAGCTCCTCCCGCTCCTGCTCCGCTCCTCGCCGGCTCCTGGTGCGGGGATTCGGGCGTGTTCCCTTCCTCTCGCTGCTGGAGCTTTCCGTGCTGTGAAAACCTCCCCAGTCCCACTGCAGTGGCAGCTTCGCAGTCCTGGGAGAATCCCCCTCCCTAGGGTGCTTCTGGGGTCTCTTTCCCTTTTCGGGGGAAGGAGATGAGAAGAGGGGTTAGGATTGGATAAGATCAGATGCTACTGCATCGAAAAGAAACCGGGGGGAAAAAAAAAGCAGAAGAAATAAAATAAAATAAAAGCAAACACACCAAGGAGATGTGACTACAGAGGCTAATTTACCAGAAAGCAAAGGAAACAGGGCCTCCAGTTGGGAAACTTTGAAACCTCAGCGAGGTCTGGCAGCTGCTGGGACTGGGGAAGTGTGGCTGGCAGCGGCTGAGGCTGACGCCTCCTGCCCGCCAGCATGTGTCAGATCGTTTAGGGTGTTAATGGCAAGAATTCAGCAATTAAACAACATTTCATCCTTTTTTTTTTTTTTTTTTTTTCATCCTTTTTTTTTTTTTTTTTTCCCTGTAATGTTTTCCACGTGTGCTGTCTAAAGAGTAACCTACAATTTTTTTAATGATGTAAAGCACTGGTGTTGTCTGTCCTCCTCAGCAAGGTGCTTTCCTTAGCTGTGATTCATCACGCTGTTTTTCTATTCCAATTAAGCTGCTCACTTAGAGCACTGAGACAATCAGTGGCTCATCCTACGAGCTGGGCTCAGCATTATCAGCGAGTTGGTCCTTCGGAGCAGGTTCTTGGTAGACCGGAAGTGTTTTCAGTTTCGGGCGATTGTACTTTACTGGCAATTTAACACGAGGGAGGTCAGTGGTCTGCTAAAGCTCGAGCAGACTGGGAGGGCTCTGATAAGAGCAGAGCCTTGATTGCTTGTGTGCTCTTGGGCTGCTTCCCAGAGGCTTCACATCCCTTCAGAGAGCTCAGCTGCCGAGGCACTAAGTCTTGCTATTAGGATTGTCCATTGCCCTCGGATCAGAGTCTGTATTAAAGGCTTGCATTCAGTGCTCCAGTGAGAGTTTTTGTACATTAAACATGAGGATCAGTGAGTTAATGTTTGCCATTGTCAGAGCATTCCCTGGGAGCTCAGTCCCCTTTGGCCAGATGCTGGAGCTGAGATGTTTAAGGAGGGGAAGGAGTTCCTTGCAATTCCCAAGCATGGAAGGAAGGAGCCTTGCAGTGGTGTCCTGCTCACTCCACTTCTAGGAGTGGCAGCTTCAGGAGTGCCCAGAAATGGTGAGGAACAGACACAATCACCAAATAAATTATTTTGCAGAAAAATTCAAAGTGAAGCACATTACTTTTGTCAATCTTTGTAGTAGACTTTCTAAAATCGTGAATGCCTTTTGATTGACAGTTTTGACTCAGCTGCAGCCTGGCTTCCCTGGCCAGGCTGCATCTCCCCAGAGGTGTCATCACAGTGAGTGATCACTGAGTGATCTCACACCTCGTGGGAGGTGTGCTACGGCAACTGAACCGCAGCTCTGGTGAGGCACCACTTCAAAAACAAGTTTTTGTTGAAAACAAAAACATAGTAGGTCTTGGTGTTTTTAGAAATTAAATGCTAGACAGAGTGAGGACCTTTAATGGAAAGCTTTTTTTTTTTTGTTTTTCTCCCCAGGAGAAAGACACCATTTTCAATTGAAAAACATGATGAAGGGAGTTTTTTGACTAGCCCATGGCAGCAGTTCCTAAGATCCAGTATTAATGGTGGGATGAGGAATGAATGCAGTCACTCCTGCCCATTTATTGCCTTGACAGCATCCATGAGTGAAACACTTCCACATTGTCCTGGTAGCAGTGTCTTCCCTAAGAGTAGGTGGATGTGTAAATCTTTCTGCTTTGCCCCAAAAGTCTGCATGGTGCAGGTGGATATTGCAGTCCTTTCACAGCTTGGGGGATTTGGTGCTGTTTGCGCACCAGTTCCTAGGCTAACAGAGCAGTGAGCAGCCAGGTTTATTTCTCACACTTTCAAGGCCCATATCAGAGGTTTTTGGCTGTGGAAATTCTGTAGGGATGCTGTGTGCTGCTCCAAGTGCTGTTTCCAAGGAAAAATGCCATGAGCAGGCTCTAAACTTGATAAGCATGGGTATCCTGTTCTAAATAGTGGATTCTATTTCTTCCTTGTGTTGTGTTTCTCTAACTTGGCAATGAATTTTAGCCAAATATTTCTGGCTCGTCCTTCAAGAATCACATTGAAGTCTGTCAAACAGTGTGGCTGGGAACCTTCCTCTGCCACATGAGCAGGTATGAGCAGTGCTGGAAACAGGATCCTGGCAGAAACAGACCCTGTCTCTGAAGCATTGTGGTTTTTCTGATGAGATCAGTTTGCCACCTGCATCTCTCTGGGGTGTGACTTTATTTTAGAGATTTTGTGAGCGTATAAACAACCTTCTGACCTTCCTCCCTTCCTTCTTTTGCTTTATTCTCCATTTCCTTCTCTTCTTCTCCATCCTCTCACAGTGCTGTGTCCTTGCAGACGTTCCTTATTGCTGGTTTGAGGTGAACATTGTTCCACAGCTACTTCAGACCAGGAGGAAAGAGCCTGCACGTGAGACAAAGAGTCCTCAGGGTTTAACATCACCCTCTGAGCAGCACAATCAGCCAGGCTTTGGTAGTGCCCTGCTTCTCATCTCTGACTCCTGGGCATCTGTGGTGGCTCAGCAGAGCCAGACTGCACTTCACTGAAGAGTTGGGAGCAGCGAGGCTGCAATTCCCCATGGAGTCTGTGATCCAGGAGCTCACAGGGAGCTGTTAGATTTCTGGACTGGTAGATTTCTTATTATTTTTCATGGAAGTTGCTCAGATGTAAGGAATTAATGTCAAAGGCCGAAATATTTGGGATTATACTTTGTATTTATTCTCAACAGTCAAAACATCATTGGCACTGAAACTTCTGTGGGAAGGTTGTGAACTATTAATTATTTTCAGTCTACTTGGCATAACATGAAGGATTATTAACATAACCAGTCTTACAGGTGATGATAAATTCAACAAGCATTATTTCTACTTTTTTAAGAGGTTGGTTTTCATTATTATTAATCTTTCACATAGATGCCTTATTCCAGCTGACACAAATTCCTTTTAGAGCCGACCTAAACCTTGTAATTTGCCAGGAAGCTAAGATATTTATTTAAAATCATTTTCCCTCTTAATATAGCAACCAGGGTTTTCCTTTTATAGAAAGCAAAACATGGTGACATTATCTCAGTTCTGCAGTTACCTGACGTTAAATTCTGTGTTTTACCAATCCATCTCAAGAGGTACAAGATGTCTATTGAATCTTTGTCTTCTCCTCCAGCAAAGCACTTTACTGATAGGCCAGGGGGAAAACAGTTTTTAGTTGCTCCTATGTATTTACCTTCAATATTGAGTGTAGCACCCTGAACCACAGAGGTCAGACTGAGAATGGCTGTAAGGCTGGTGAAGGACACGTGCTCATTTTGGACCAGCTTGTACTTCTGATCTACCTGCAACCTGCTGTGTCAGGTTACTCACAGCTCTGACATGGCAACACACAGGAAAACATTGAATTGTGAGCAACCCAGGTTCCGTGGCTCTGATTACATCTGTTCTGGAGAATGAGTTGCTTTCTTGCTGGAACACAGCATCCAGGCTGAAATGAGCACCTTGCTCATTTTACTGCCTCCATTGCATGTGTTTGGGTCATTTCCAAGCATGCCTTCCTTTGCTGCAGAGTGCAAAACCACATTGACTGCAACAGTGTCCTGTGGACTCTGTGACCTTTGGAAATGGAGGAATGAAACTGAAATTCATTAAAAAGTAACAACTCAGCGGGAATACCTGTTATATTGACTGAAATGTATGTGTGAGGAAAGTTACCCTTCTAATAGTCTAAACAGAGAGAACCTGGGTGTGTTTGTAGAACGTGCTCCCCCAGTGTTATTTTCATTAATAGCAAGTATATTTATCTTTCCCCTCAGTGAGCCAGTGTTGAGGCTGTACTTGTAGTTAAATGACATTAATCTGTTTTTGGTTGTTACCCACTTGGCCTGGCACATCAGATGAGTGAGTGTCACTTCCTATGGCTGGGAGCACTCAGGCTGTTTCACACTGAGAGCACTGCTCTTCTGGGGGATGCACACCTTTCAGCACCCCACCCTGACAGCCCTTGCTGAACTTCTCCCATCTAAACAAAGCTTTGGTGCTACTATTTATGTTAGTTGTTTTTGTTTGAGGCACAGTTTTATTTAGTTTCTCTGCAATCTGCTCTTTCTTCTGATACAGATGATTTTGTGGTGCTTGATGTCATCCAATCACAGCATCACAGGATGGTATGGGATGGAAGGGACCTGTAGAACCTTTGAGATCATCTAGTTCTAACCCCCCAGCCACGGGCAGGGACAGCTTCCACTAGACCAGGTTGTTCAAAAACTAAACTAAACTAAACTAAACTAAAATAATAGCTGTCATGGAAAGTACTGCTTATCCTAAGCTGAACTTAAGCACAGCCCTAGTGCTCAGAGCAGAGTCCAGTGCATACCCTACAAGCACCTGTGTCATTTCCACCTGCCCCTGAATTTTGGCTTCAATTAGACAGACAGAAATGTGTAGCAATGTAAATAATTGCTTATATCCCTCTTTTCTACATGCCTCCACAATTATAATGCTGCAGACAAGTAAATATCAAAAAGAAATGTCTGTTTCTTGACTTTTAAATCAAGTAACATTTCAATGGCAAAGAAATGTCTATCCTGACATTCATCTTTTGTGATGTGGTCCAGTGAGCAATAGTGTAAACTGTATTTAAACATAGCAATTACAGAGAACAAAGGGATGGCTGAGGGAAGCTGGACTTGTCCATGCACATTACAGGGCTCTTTCAGAAGACAGCAGTGTCCTCTCCACTTTGGTTCCTAAAATACAGATTCAGATGAGTTTCCTTTGCCCTAAAACCCAGCACTCAGTGATGGCAGCTTCCTCAGAAGGGCTCAAACCATCCTTGACACTGTAGGGAATTTTCTTAGGAATGACCTAGTGACTTCCTAAATTCCCCTCTCAGTTGTTTTACTTGCATTCTTCTTTTCAGATTTTTCAGCTGCCTGTTTTACTTTGTTTTTGGTGGCTGAGATGGGAACACGGAAATCCCATTTTTTATGTTCCCCAGCTGCACAGCCAGTGTGTTACAGCTCCACCTGTGCTGGCAGGGATTTCCTGGTTTAGAAGATGAATTAGAGTTGAGCAATTCTGAGTTCCTCTAAAAGAAACAATTTTCTTTTCCTGTGTGGAAGGGAGATTGCAGTCGTCTGAGGCTGTAAACTTGTTTAGACCCACCAAAGTAGCAATTGGTACCAGTTAGAGATTCTGGCTGGTTTCAATTCTATTCTGTGACATCAGTGTAAATCTGAGCAGCTGCTGTTGCTCTCTTTACCTCTTTTAGAAGTGGTTGTTCTTGCAGGAAGAGTTTTTTGTCCAACCAGAGGTTTTCCTCTTGCTCTCTTCTCTCTCAGTTAAAAGGCTCTGTCTGTATTTTACTATATCTCCAAAACTGATGGCCCTGGTTGACTTCCAAACCTTAATCCCACAAGCAGAAGTGGTTTCTAACATTCCAGTTTGGATGTCCCTAAGGAGCCACGTGCAAACAGCTTTCACTTGTTTCCTTCATTTTTTTTCTCTTGTTCTCCCACCTTTTTTTCTTTCCTGCTGCTGAGGTGGTCAAATGGCCAGAACTTCTGCCTCAGCCACTCAGCTTATCCTGGTCTAGTTCCAAAGACAGAGGGTGAAGAAATGGCTTTTTGCCTCGGGAATTTTGCTTTTGCAGTTTTTCTGTCACATACCACATTAAATTCCTTGTTTCTTACCTTGCTGTGAAGTGTATTTGAACATCACCTGTTAAGCAGGACTAGAGTCTGGCTTCATACTCACTTGGCTTCTTTGGTGGAGGCAAGATGGGAAATTCCCAGCTGGAAATTCCCAGATTTCCAGAGTGGCAGAAGTTAGGTGTTGCATCTCTGAGTGCAGCACATGCTTCCCAGAGTCATGAGCAAAGAGGGGTGACAAGGGACTAGGAGGGATGAGAGGAGGAAGAGGAATAAAGGGGACAGTGTATCATCCAAAGTGAATAGGAGAACATGGGGAAACAGGAGTTCATGAGGGATGTTGAGATTTCTGATCTTGTTTCTAATTTAGGCACGAGCTATAAAAACTTATGTATTCATATATTTCTCATATGACTTGCTTTGAAGGCTAGTAAGATTCTCCATGAATAAAACTCTTTGTTCCTCTCTCTGACCTGCCACACTTAATCTTTTCAAACAGTCACGATTTAGCAGCAGCTGTAAGAAAATATTTGGGTTGGTCTTCTGATTCCTCCCTGGCACCCAGAGCTAACACAGCAGTCAGAGGTTAATGGGAGCTGTGGGAAATAAACATTTTGGGCTGCAGAACCCACTGGTGACAGCAGTGCAGCAGAATCAGGGATTGTCCCAACAGATTTTCAACAGACCTCATCAAACCCAGACGTGGCATTGTTGACTTGAGATTACTGTGGATTTGAGACTACAAAAAAAACCAATTCTTAAGAAGTACTTGGGAACTACTAGCCAAGAGATTTAATTTTTCCCCCCCTTCTATTTTATGTCAAGGTGGAATTTTGGCCACAAACCAGACTTTTGCTGTTTTTTTCCACTGCATACTTCATCTCATGCAGTTTTAAGGAATTAGACTAAAACATGTCAGCTTAGCTCGAGAACTATTTTTTTTTGATTTGATGTAACAAAAATAATCTGATAATGATTTCAAAATTCATGCTGACAAAAATTGGAAAAATAATTTAACAAATGACAAGCTTCTGCTAAATACCTTTACAAAGGTCACACTCAGCCAGTTGGGAGAAAAAATGTGGAAAGAAATGGAGCTAAGGTAGTTCTTTAATAAATTTCCCTTTAATATCATTACCTGGACATGAGATAGAAAAAAAAAAAAAAAAGAGAAAAGGAAAAAGATGAGTTGGAAACCTTGGAAAATCATATTTAACTAGATGGAAAGAACATAAACAGGTGGGATGGATTGGAAAAAGGCAAAATGTACAGAAGCTGACATATGCAGAGGGCAGACTGGCTTGGAAAGAGCATTGGACTCAGCAGGACTTCTTGTGTAAGGTTACAGGTGTGAGCATGTGGGATCAGAGTGATTTTCTGGGCATTAAAAGGCAGGTTGCTAATCAAGACACACAGTGCCTGTCAGAGAACCCAAATGGGGCAAGCAGAGCCACTCAGAGCTGGCAGTGAACCTGCCATGCAGTCACTCACCGCAGCCTTGTGCCTTCAGCAGCCTCGAGAGTGACCCCGCTGTATTCGGGTACCAGCCCTGCTGAAGGCAAAGCCCATCCCCGATGTGCAGAGCAGCTGTTTGCTGTTTTGTGTCACCTGCAGCATCACGTCCCATCAGCCTGAAATGCAGAGCCAGAGCCCATTTTGGGGTAAAGGCAGGGAGGAGCAGTGCTGGGCCAGCTGAGGTTTCTGCAGGCAGGGCCCCAGGAGCAGCAGGTAGGTGAGTTGGAGAGGTAAGAATTACCTTACCTTGGGCTGAGTCAGTCAGCCCAGAAGGATTTATTTCAAACCTCTTTGTCCCAGACAAGATGTGCAGCACAGGACACAGGGAGCACTTGCCAGGCACACCTGAGCAGGGTGTGGGAACCTCAGTGTTCCACTCCTGCAGCATTCTGCACGCTGGAAGGGACAGCCCCTGCAGGGAGAAACACAAAGCTGCTCTTGTTGAGTCTCCCTGCATCATCTTTCTAATTCAGCATTTCCACAGTGCAACAGCCCCAGTTCTATCAGATACTAATTAGAGTCTGCTCTCATTTTCCATCTTTTGAGGGAAGTTATCACCTGATCTTTAACAACTTGAAATAATCAGTTTTTTAATAGAGTTCATATGGCCAAGCCACTATAGAACTGCACAACTGTTCCCGCAGCTGTTGGTGTAGGGGGAGGAGAGGAAACAGCAAAACAAAATCATGATGTTTTTCAAGGCATATTTTATGGATAATTCAGCTGAGGATGATCAGTTCTTAGGTTTGAAAATTATTAAGCCTCAAAGTGTAATGGCATGTTCTTTGATAGAAAACCTGACTTGCTCTAACAGGATCTTGTTTTTCACATCTGTGTGTATTTCTTTTTAACATGGATCTGTGATAATGGTAGTTTCAGATGTGACTAACATTAAAAGAGATTAAATATGCCTCTCTCTAATACTTTATTCAGACTCTTTCTCAGAGGAATATTTAGCATAAGAGTCAAGGTTTAAAGGTTAAATAAGCATCTCTAAGTTAAATTATTAAAGGAAAAGACTAATGTTTAACAACAGTGTTTTAAGAGGTTATTTTGCATCTATTATACGAAGAAAGTAGCACAGGATAGTTTGGAAGTTTACAGGTGCTATTTCATGAATTGGGACTTTTTTCACTGGGATGTAGAGATTTCTTTTCCTGTATTGTGACTGCTCCAGGTATTTGCTCTGTTGTTAATGGTGCTTGAGAGAAAAGGTGCTTGAGAGCTGATACTTGATACTTTTTTTTGCTGTTTTGGAACACGTGTCTGGTCCTCACTGAGTCACCGTAACTGAAAATTGCACTTGACAAAAGGAATTCTAAATATAGTTTAATGACATGGTAAGGATGTACTTGAAGTTTCAGTTTCAGTGATTCAGTGTTGGTGTCCATTGTGTGGGGGCACTAGAAAGGATTTGTGTGGGATGCTGTCCTGCAGTGGCCTTCCGTCACAGCCCTGCTTCAGCAGCTCTCTGCAGTGTGAGTGAGGTCTGCATGGATCACTGCAGCTGGAGCAGGTTTGCCAGAGTGCTCTGCTCCAAGCTCTGGGAGTGAGCACACAGCAATAAGGATACAGACCTGTGTGCAGTCAGGTATGTAAACATTTCCATATGCTAAATGTGTACAGGCTGTCATTCCATCCACTCTTGGCCTTCCTGCTGGGTGGGTGTGCTCCCAGCTCCCTGCTGTGGTCTGGGGGATCTGCAGAGAGGGCTGGGAGGCTGCTGCTGCCAGACACTGCTTTGTAACCACAAACTTATGGTGTGTGACAGGCTGAGGTCTGACATCCCTCTCATGAGTTGAGAGCTGGGAAGCCAAACTGCTGAGAGGTTGTGGCAGGTGTGGGTTATATACACCTGTAGTGTGTGCACTGTGCACACCAAGGAGCCCCTCCTGGCTCTGTGTGTCCTGCTTTGTCCCACGTGCTGCTGCTGTGGAGGCTGTGAAAGGCTCCCCTGTCCCTGTCCCTCTTCCCCTGTGTCTGTGGAGAGGGATCCAGGGAGGAGCTGGGCAGCACAGCTCTGCTTTGCAGGTGGTGGGTGGGTGGAGGGGAAAAGGGACAGTGCAGATGCATTTCCTTTGCTGTCACACATTCCTCTCTGAACCAGGAGTTTATACCTGAGCTTTAGTGCCCTCAGTGCCCTGGCTGAAAAATAAACAGCTTTTCAGGTGAACTCTTCAGGTCTTGTGAAGTCTAGACACTACTGATCCTTCTGAATGTCCACTTAGCCCTAACATCTTTAGAAATCTGAAATACAGTAGTTTTTTTAGTCTTTCATCAAAAAAAGGTTATTTCCCAGCATAAAGAAGAGTTAAGGCTGCAGTAAGTTACCCTTTCTTAGGAAAGCAGCAGTGGCTGGCCAAAGCTTCTTCCAAAGGTATTTGTGGATGATTTGGTGTTTCCAATAGTTCTTCTGTGGGAGAACTAAAAGCAGCAGGGAGCAGAATTCAGAAACCCTTCTTCAGAACTCTCCTTACTGAGCACTGGCATTTCTGTGAGAGCTGTAATGCAGTCATTAACCATCTCCTGAACAATCTTCTCAGCAGGACAGGCTCTTCTGGGTTTTGCTTTGTGCCTGTCCTGATCAGCCCAGACAAATAAGCCCATATCAGCTCCTGAGATGTGCACAACGGTTGTCATGTAATTGTGAGCTGATTTTGGCATGGTGGGTGTTATTTCAGTTCCCCTGAGCAGTGACTGGTGCTGATGTTGCAGCTGGCAGACAGAGGTGGGAGGCCTTGCTGCTGGCAGCTGAGATATTCCCATTACTTCTTTTCCAGATGTGGGAGAACAGGCACAAAAGGCTGCTGCAGTAAGTAGGGGGCAGAGAAGGCTTGGAAGAGGCTGTTCACTGGTATTTCTGCTTTCCATTTATTGCCCAAACAGGAGCATATTTCTTACCAATGGCAGTGACTCGGACCCTTGGATCTAGGTAATGTTTAGTGCTGCTGGTGTCACATCCTCAGCTGGGCTGCAAGTTCAATTGCCAGGTAAGCAATTATGAAAAGGAAACTATACGACTCAATCCACAGCTCTCAGCCCTGTGCAGTTAACAAACATTAAATGAAATAATTTATACTTGGAAAATGCATGAGGTTTTTTCTTACTTAACAGCTCTGCTCAAACTTACTGCCCAGGCATTTTTCAGAGTGGAATTTGGTGTTGTTCCCTGGGAGTTCCTTGGATACTTGACCCTAAGTCAGTCTCTCCTAATAGAAAACCATCATGAAAGTACAAATGCCAGTGGAAAATCCCAGAAATTTCCTTGGGCAGTTCTTCCTTGGGACTAATGATTCTCAGTCTCATGGAGGTGATTCAAGAGCCCACCTTCATCCCAGTGATGTGATTAACCACGTTCCCTTCTGGTCAGTTGGCTCAGAACAGCCTTTGCCCCATTGTGGAGTGTCCCACACAGTAAAACAGAAGGAATTACTGGCACATGCTGTGCAAGCAGTGGGCATGCCTAGAGTGACACTAAATTCCAAGGAGGATTTCCCCTTACAAATTGAGAAGAACTATAGCTTCCTTTGGGAAAAGATGTGAAAACACATATTCTCAAAATTGAGGTGGAGAACACCGTTGGGCAATGCATGACGGGAAGACAAGGCTGATACGAAACATCCTTGGTGGGAAGAGAAAATCCCCAGCTTGCTTCCACTGGAGTTTGTCATCTGTTTGTCAGAGGATTACCAGAACTGCATTACTCCTGAGACATCAGCTTTCCCCACTGCCTGGGCTGTGAGGCCACTCAGAGGCTTTCAGAGAAGGCCATCTCTGAACCAGCCAAGTTTTCAAGAGGTTTAAAATCTACCTTGGAGATGGGGCAAGAGGAAGATTACCAGCCAGTGTTTGGTGGGAATTGCCCCATTAATAATAGGCTTTAGGTGCAGGAGAACTGAGGAAGATGTTTTTCCATTATCAAAGTGGGGGAAGCAATACCAGTTAAGGCAAGGCTTGCAGCAGAAACATTTACTGGAAGTGTTTACATGTTACTTAATACCTTGACATGCATTATTCAGCTTGTGTAGTATCGGCTGGGGTGGAGCAGGGAGGAATGGCTTTGGCAGGAGAATTTGTTTGCTCCCCATGGAATATTTTCCTGGTCGTAGCTACCTTCTTTGGCAATGAGGTACATTCCAGGAATAGAACAGAAGTGTTCTTGAGCCACGTTTTTGTGAGCTGCTGGAATGTGCTCTCTTGTGAAGGCAACCTAACCTTGTCCAGATAACAGCTCCTTCCCTGAGCACTGCCACCCTGTCAGTCTTGCTCCAGAGTGGAACAGAATTGCAAAAAAAAGCTCCCTTGAGCCCTCTCCAGGCAGGGGAGCATCACTCTGAACGGTGGAGCCATTGAAATGGATGCACCTCTCATTCTGGAAACAAACCCCAGTTTCCCTCACAGAGGGAGGCAGCAAGTGCAGTCTCCTGAGCAAAACATTTAAGCTGCAATTCTGATGTGCCTAAAGGACTTTCTGATCTGCAGCCAAGTGAGCTGTGCTGAGGAAAAGGCAGGGAGAGTTCTGCTCACACCAACAGGGCTGCAGTCACACAGCAAAGGACGGGGGAAGGAGAAATAGGTTGGGAAGCGTGAAGTTCAGCTGGCATCTCTGCTTCCCTCATCCACACAGTAATTTCATGATTCACCTGCTGGGAGATTTTGTTTTGCTGACAAAGCTGCGATAAACAAAGACTTGGCATCATTTGCATAGTTGTTTAATCTAAAGGTGTGTGAGTCACATAAATGAAACTCTCGACTTGTTGTGATAGACTGCCGGGCAGAGTGGGTGAAACACTGGTTTTGATTTGGTTAATCAATACCTGGAAACCTTGGAAAAGTGATTCAGCCCAAAGCCTGGAGTTTCCAAAATAGTAAGGCAGTCTACATTTCTAGTTTTGAAAGGAATAATAATAATAATAATAATAATATACATGTATTCTTACGCTGCAACAATTTCTAATTTTTATTTTTGTGATGGCATCTTGCCAGACAGTAATTTTAGCTCTTACAGACTAAAAATTATGATGATGTGTCTGTAGGTCAAAGAAACTGTCTAAAATCTAATTCCTAGAAATAGCATGATTCTTCCTGATTGAGGATGTCTGGATCATCTAGCAACAAAAGGCTGTCAGAGCAATGCTTCAAAAAATGTACTGGCATTTTAGGAGTATTCCAGGAATCTCTCCTGCATTGGTTGTGCAGTGCCTCTTAGTAACACTGCTCTGAAATGTGTCAGAGTGCTGCTTTTTGCTGCTTTGGATGGGACTCATGGCTCTGGATTGTCAGAAATTTAGTAGAACTGTGAGATGAAATTATTTCTGTCTAATGAAGCAAGGAACTAAACACTCTTGCTTCTTACAAGTTTCAGTGTGTGCTTGCCTGCACTGATTTACTGTAGGACATTTTTACAGAAAAATAAACATTGAACTTAATTGTACATTAATTAGTATTAGACTTGAAACATCATTAATAAGACATCAGCAAATGCCTTTTGAAAGCCTATCTGCTGGATATATATGTATTTTTGGTAGTCCTTTTAAAAATAGAAACACAGCAGTAGTATTAAAATTACAGCACAGTCACCAGAGGGAAGAAGTTAGAATCTGAGATTTTAGATAGATTTTCAAAATAATAGTCCATTTGTAGTTAGAACTGGTATTTTTGAGGAATCGTGATGCATGTAGTATTTGTCATTTTTCTAGTGCTTAGGGATTTTTTCTATTTCACAACAACTTCTTTAGTTTTCCCTGCTATGTAGGTGTTTATAGTGGTGATAAGCAATTAAATTATTGTTTTTCCATGGGTTAAAGAGATGTTAATGAAGTACCTGTGTCTTATGCAGCAATATATCACATTTGCTCTTATCTCTTTCTTTGGTTTGCACATCACGTGTAACTCGTGTGAGGTAAAGAAAGATTTGGGTTGGACAAGTCCTTCATGGCTTGCAGAGTCTCATGGCCAAGTTTTGGGGTGATGCACTGCAGGTCAGTAAATGTCTTTGATCCAAAAGAGAATTACATCAGTGTACTTGGAGGGATGTTTTCTCTCTTGTGGCAGTTCTGACAAAACAAAGTCTTGCTAACCATGACTTACACCATTGTGGCTGGGCAGTGATCTCCTCTAAGAAAACTTGACAAAACATTAGTTGAAAGTCTCCTCAAGGTGAAATTCTGAAATAATACAGTCTTTCATACCCACAGTCATTTAAAAGTGTGACAGCCTCAATAATACTCCTGATCATTACTGGTTTTCACAGTTGTCACATCTGCTCTGTTATCAGAATTGCCTTAACAAAAAGGCCAGCTAGAAAATAAATATGCAAAGAGGCTGAGAGAGAGACAGATTTCCTGTAATGAATCTCTTTCTACTCCTTGCCTCTGGCTGAGAATAGTAATATGCCATTAACCTAAGAGATGTAAAACATGCTGTGCTGTGCTTGGAAGGGTGTCAGAAATTCCTCTTGTAAGGATGAGAACATATTTTATTGCTTTTCCAGTTGTTGGTTAGCCTAATGATAGTAAGAATTTCAGCAAAAGGGAACCCCTTGTGAAAGCTGATGTTTGATTTTGGTGATTAGCAGATTGCAAAGAGAGGCTGGTAACACAGATGTATTGAGGCACGTAGAGCAGCTGTTACAATTGAAGAGCTATCTCACACATCACAACCTGCTGGACACTGAAGCCTATTTTTAGTAAAAGAATAAATAAGATGGCTGTGCCCTAATTTTTGTCAAAATGTGTCATGGGATTTTTGTATTTGATTAGAAAAGTCAGTAGAAATAACACAAGGGAACTCAGTGCCTCGCCTCAAAACTGGCATTTCCAACAATCCAGTTATGTTAATAAAATGTTAATATTGGTTATGAGTTCAGGCCCATAAAGTAGGCAGAGGAAATGATAGGTGGTGGGAGACTTGTCTGTGTGGGATGTGAGGTTACATGTGGACAGAAGTCCTGTTCTAGTAGGCATTGGCCTTTTGGATGAAAGAATTTGTTTTCTATTGATGGAACTATTTTTACAAAATCTGTGTTAGGAAACTGGAAAAATGAAAGACTATGTAGAGTTATTTGTATATAAAGGGAGAATTTGTATATAGAGAAAAGGGTCAGTTGGACCCTTCAGGAAGCTGCTGATTTTTGTAAAGGCCTTACTCTTCCTAATTCTGAGTAGTTTTTTTATCTTCACTTGCTGATACAGATGCAGGTCCATATACCTGATGAGAAAGTTGTCTTGTAAAGTGTGACCATACTCAGAAATCAGAACAGACAGAGGAAAAGATACATTGGCTATGGAATTAGTGACAATAAGTGTTTTCAGTCGGTTTGGCTACAGATTAGTGCTATTAAAAATTTGCTGCTTTATTACAATAGAATTTGCATAAACTGATCATAATTGAGAAATGCCTGTCCAGGATCTCCTGCCCACGGGTTTTCTGTGCTGTGGAAGCAATAGGACCGTGTGCCTTCTGGCTGTGGGTCTCCATGGTGGGGTTCAGCTCCCCCTTCCCAGCACAGCTGCAGCCTCAGTGCAGAGGGCCTCTGCAGCTGCCCAGGTTTGCAGAGCCCCAGGGAAGCTCTGTGGGATCAGCAGTGCTCCAGAAGGACAGCCTTGGGCGCCAGGCCTCCCTCCAGCTCAGGTCTGCTGCAGCTCAGCAGCTCCCACAGCTTGTCTGAGCAGGGAGAGAGCTGAGGCCAGCAGCTCACAGCAGGGCTGTGTCTGCCCTGATGCTGCAGCAGCTGATGTGCTGCTGATTCTGCTGGGGCACAGCAGCCTGAGAGGGCAGGGAGGTTGAGAAAGAGGCCCTGTGTTTCAGATGGCTCCATCTTAAGTTAGGCTTAAAATTTTAAAATGAGAGGCCTCGGTGAAGGAATTCAGTGGGGGGAACAGAACAGTGAAGTGCCAGGATGGGATGCTGCAGCTGCATTTGAGGGGCCACTGCAGCTGGCAGAGGGGTTCGCCTCTCTGGCTCCTGTACGTACACTCTAGGTTCTCTGAGAACTTTTCTACTGAATTTTGCTCATGTTAAATCACTCTGTTTAGCAAAGCACTCCTAAAAGCTGCTCGTTCCCTCTGCAGGCTGCTGCTTCATTAGTCAAACCCAAATGTGTTCTGTCTGAGGAGAGCATTTGCAGTCTGCTACCAAACATCACTTGGGCTGTTTGCTGCTGCCTCCCCTGCACCAGAGCCAGCCTGAGACACAAACGGGAGCTCTTATGGACACCCAGCCTGGAGCAAGGCTCAGGGACCAAAGCGCTGCCCAGGGCACCTCTGGGGACTGTCCTGCTCCCAGCACTGGGGTGGCACGTCACACCACATCCCTCACTGTGCCATCAGCACTTCTCCATGCACCAGAGAGACCCTGGTGGCAGTGGCCAGCTTGGATTTCACAGACTGGGCTGTTTAAAAACTGCAGGGATGGGGAAGGTCAAGGAGGCCAACTTTTATTTATCAGCTGAGACTGGTACAAGACCATGCTACCCACATACATCATCCCCTCTGTCATATCATTTATATGTGCTCCAGTACTTTAACCTAGGGTATGAAATCATGTATTAGGAATCCCTTAGTGCTTTCCTACAGGATGTTAAATATAGACTTTGACAGTTAAACCTGATTCTTGGGATTTATTGTGCTAAACCCACGGTTTGAAATAGTCACAGCCAGTATTATCCACTTGTTTATTTACACTTCTTAAATTTCAGTGACTAATGATTCTATCTTCCAAACAGTAATAACCCACTACTTTAGGCAGTAGGGGACATATTTTTTCTAGTCTATACAGAGGGCCTTTAGACAGGAGATGAAACTTTTGTTAACAGATAAACTATATTTTGAATCTTATAAAGCAAACTGGCTTTCCTCTAGTGACTGCTGAGGAGAGTAACATGTTATTTGTCATACACAAGATGTTCTAAAGCCTTTTATTTGGACAGCAGTCAGCAGCAAGCTGACAAAGGGATGACCATGCAGTGTAAAGTGACCATTATTCTCTCTGCTATTGCTCACACAGTTTTGAATATAACTTTTAATTTTTTTTAAGTAAAAAATTACTGATGAGAGATTCTTGTGTCATTCTGTATTCACCAGAAAACATTCCTGTGCATTAACTGAGCAGAGCTCATTTGGTTTGTAGATGTTGCCATTGTATCACAGTACCGGACAGTAGCAAGTTGCTCCGTTTAAGTTTTCTAATGAATTATTTCTAAGCATCTCCTGCCCAGTATTTTACTGTGGTGTGGATCATTGTCCCTTAGATTTAATAACTTAATTTTTTTCAGAATGGCTTTTTTTGCTTCAGGCCAAATATCCTTACATGGCATTTTCATTTGCCTTCTTCTAATGTCTCATGTCTTCTGTGATGTTTGCAAATACAGAGACAACTTAGTTCCTTTCTTCTGATCACTGCAGTGACGCAGGATTTAAAGAGTGTAAACCCAAAAAACTGAAAATTATGCATTTTCAAGCAACCAGGAATGTGCTCTAGGTGCACAGCTGTTTCACATGCAAAGACATGAGTCAGATCCAGCCTTTTTAGACAAACCCCTTTCGTTATACTGAGAAAACATATAACAATAGCCTGGGGGGCAGAATAATGGAACATTTGTTGTTTTGTGAAGGGGGGTGGGAAAGGAATCTAAAGATAAGGAAATTGAAAATTAAAATGATATTTGAAGTCTGGTAGGTTGGTTTTTTGTTTGGTTTTTTTTTTTTTTACATGCCACATAGGATATAAAAATGTTTCTTTAAGATGTTTCAAGGCAAGTTCCTTATCCACATTGCACACACTGTCTGTAACAACTCCATGTGTGACAAGGACATGAATATCATGCAAGCTGATCAACTATAATCTGAAATATGTTAATAACTACTGGTTGAAATCTCTTTATTTCCCCCTGCTAAATACTGAGATTGTATTTGGAGGCATAAATCAAAAAAATGGAAAGAAAATTTGAAATCAGGGATTAAAATCCTGGAGAAAAACTCAGTGTGGTCAGGTTTCTTTGAAGTCTATTCACAGAAATTGTCTATACAAGACAGCTTGAAAGTGCCTGGGGATTTATGTATGATACACACTTCAAGGCATCATTATTCACTTGAAAAGATGGCAGTACAGTAAACAGATTTTTAAGGCTCTGGATTGTAGCCCTCTGCTCAGTCCAGTAAGCCACTGACATCATACTTGGCTTATGCTTTGCAAAGACTGCACTGGATCCTGTAGAACAAGCACCTGTGTGGTGTAAGAGTAAATAGCTCTTTTTAAAACAACGTTATCGAGCCTTTCCAGTCACAAACCCATTTGTCATCAGTGGGGCCAACTACTGAGCCAAGGTTTCTGTGTCTAAGCCAAGACTATCTGGAATATTTAATGTCAAAACCAAAAGTATCAGAATGATTTGGAAAACTGCACATCTTGGACTTTTTACGCTACTGGATTTCATTAATACCTTCTTTCTTCAGAAATATATTTCAATTGCAATGTAAACTTTAAACAGAAGAAACAAGTGGCTTAACACGCCGAACTAAACTTTGTTTTACATGATCCATTTGTACGAGCTGCACATCTCCCTGATAAACCAGTTTCGTTCGAACTCTACTGGCTTTTTTATTTTTCCCCCCCAGGAAGAAGGGAAGTCAAGTGACGTTATTACATTCTGTGGTGCGAAGCAGCAGCATGATCAGGAGCAATGCCTGTGGCACTGAGCAGACTTATGGAACTGGTTAAAAAAGCAGGAAGGGGAGCTGTTAATTGATACATGACACACGGTAGGCAACATTTCTCATTAACAACTGCCTTTCCACTGAGATTTGCCTAGAGGTAGTATTGCATGATCACCGTTCGTGCAAAAATCCCATTTGCTGAAGTAATAAGGGAGATCATTGTCCTTCCCAGAGATTTCCAGTTAATCCATGTTGTGGTTGGTTGGGTGGTTTGGAAAAAACAACAAAGCATTTCCTAGATACGTTCTAATCCAAATGTAATGGATTTTTAGTGCCTTGAGAATCGGCAAGGGAAGTTGAGGAAATAAATCCATCCATCCATTTGCAAAACTGGAATAACTGGAAAAATGAACAGACTAAAATAGACAAGCTTAATGATACAGCGTGATTATTAACATAGGGATGTTAAAATATGCGTAGTACGATCATGCTCTTTGCGGACAAGGATGTGCTCCGCCTCGCCCTGTGTTCATTAAGGGCGGCAGGAATGTTGCTGCTGATTGCAGTGGGTGGGGACGGGCCCGCTGCATGCTAAGTTGTTTCGTTACCGGTTACATTCTGCCTTGCCTTCCTTGGATTGCTTCTTTCTAGCCTTAGAAAAGCCCCTTTTATAGGTACTAGTTTCCACACAATTGTTTGACAGCTCAGCGCCAAGAGTCTTGAAGTGAGGATATATCAGGGAATTCCTTGGCGAGTCAAGAAGCTGCTAAAACGAGCTTTTCTTCCCTGGTGATTTTACAATCGGGAAAGGTGCTCTAGGCTGAGCCTTTCCAGCGAGCCCCCGAGGGAGCGGGGGGAGCGCTCCGGAGCTCCAGCGGGGTCTCAGCAGGGGCCGGGGAGAGCCGGCCGCCCCCTGCCCGCCGGCAGCCCTCAGGAGCCGGGGGCGCGGCCCGCCGGGGCAGGGAGCGCCCTCAGGGGCGGGCACACCGCGCCATTGGCCGCCCCCCGCGCTCGGATAGCGAAAGCCCGGCCCGGGTTGGCGGCGGCGGCCCGAGGGCGAAGCCATCGCCTTGGTAACCCCGGCGGAGCGCAGCGCCGGGCCCGGGGCCGGCTGAGGGAGCGCTCCCCGCTGGCGCCGCCGCGCTGGCTGGGGCGGCGCGGACACGGCGGGGCCGCTGCCCGGGCAGGTGGGTGTGAGGGGCTGGGTGTGAGGGGCTGGGTCGTGTCCTCGCTCCGAGCGAGACCGGACGGGACGGGCCGGCGGAACCCGCTCGGTGTCGGGGCAGCTGCGGCGGGGCTGCTCTCGGCCTCCGGCTCGCTGCTGACGGTGCCCGTCCGGCCCGGGAGCCGAGCTGCACAGGAAGGGGGCAGCGCTCCGCTTGCGACACCGCGGTTGCTCAAGCCCGCGCGGGGGAGGTTTCGGCGGCCGTGGGGCAGCGCAAAGGGGCCCGGGGCAGGGCCGGGCTCGGGGCGGCGGCCCCGCAACAAGTGCCCGGTGCGGGCCGGCAGAGCGTGGCGAGCGGCGCTGCCTCGGCTCCTTCCCGTGCTGGCCCGGGCTCGGCACAGTCTGCATGGTCCCTGCCTGCTCCCGCGAGCGATACCCGGACGAGCTTTGCGTTCTGCCTGCTGCTTGCTTCCTATTTTTTTTCCCCCCAGCTGAGAACTGCGGGTGATTGCTCTGTGAATTTTAAGTGGCGTTTCTATTACGCGATACTCCCGGTCGTTTTCAGCTGAGGTTTCTGAGAGTTGTTTTCCTTCGGAACCGCAGGAATTTGTATGGCAAAGCAGTGTTTGGGAAATGTGTTTGCAGGGCGGCGCACGGAGCGATGGCTTTGGCACTGCTGTCATCGGGTGCTCTCCGAGCAGACAGCCAGGCTGCCACAGACGACGAGCTGCTTCTGTGGAAGGGGGAAATAAATCTTCATTAGTCCCAAAGAGTTCCTGAAAGAGAAACGGAAACCTTTCATGCCAGACTTGCTGGTTCGTCTAGCTCCAGCACATGTGTACTTAGACTCGTGCTGGACGCTTTCCAAAATCCGGAAAGTTGAGTTTTTATTGGGGTGTAGGGAGGGGTTTTTTGTATGTTTTTATGCGCTTATAGTCTTTTCTTGTCACTGGATACACTGACAAGTTTTGCTCATTTGGAATTGACAAGTGTAGCCATAACTGTAAATATTAGGTGCTAACTAAGTCTGTGCTGCCATTATTTGGTTAATATTGAACTTCATTCAGGCTCAGCAAGTTCCTGAAGCTGGAAAGCCCCAGCATGATATTGTGTTTTCAGGACTATAGTTCAGGGTTTGAAGTGAGATGAATGCATGAAGGATGTCAAAGAAATTTGATTTGCCTGTGTTTTGCAGTATTCGATAGAGACTTCCACAGCTGTACCCCTTCAAAGATTGACTGAAAGGTGGAATAAAACTTCAGAGCATGCTTACTTTTAGGGAAATTGCATATAAAGGAATATTAAACACCCCTATGCTTGGCAAGGAGTTGTGAGGTTTTGTGGAATGTCTGAAGGTGGCTGGGGAATCAATGACCAGGTCACCTGGAAACTTCGATCTGGGAGCTTCAGTGCAGACTGCTGGTGTTTCCAGGCTTTGGGAGTTTCATGGCAGGAAGCAATGCTTCTCAGGAGAGTAGGGATTCAGGAAAGGATTCCTGAACAAAAAATCTTTGGTAACTGGTTTATTGGCATTTTTAGAAATAATATCAGGGATATTGGTAACATCAAGAATGTTTTGATGTGTATTGCCTTGGAAATGTGCTTGAGTGGGGTTTTTAACAGCGATTAAATGTTTTGTGGGATTTGTTTTTCTTTTTTTTTTTTCTGTTTTTTTTTCTTTAAATAAAAGAGACCCCTCCTATATGTGGTCTGAAAATATTTTTGTTGTTCATCTATTTAAGTGTCTATTTTTCTTGAGTAAAAATCACTTCCGTTCAGCCAGGTTTCACTTCCTTAGAATATCTGATGTCATGAATTCACCGGTTCTCCAATTGTCTATGGACTTTTGGCAGAACTCCAAATTCTAGTGTAGGAAAGCCTTCTTAAGAAAAAACAAAATCTTTCTTTGACTTTTGTGATGTAGTGAAGTGAGAACATCTCCTGTTCCTCGGCTCCTTTCCCTTTAAAGTTTGTGTATGTCTGTTATGTGGTCTATTTTGCAAATAACTTAAACCCAAAATCCAGTAAAAATCCAAGCTGTATATGCGAGGAGGGTGCAGAGGAAGGAATGTTGTTATTTGGAAATGCAGGCTGCTGTTTTGGCTGTTTAGCTGGGAAGCTGCTGTTGTGTTTCAGTGACCAGGGCACACAGGTCAAGCAGTTTAAGTGCTTTTTCACAGATCTAAAGATACAAGTGGAAGTGTTGCCCTTGGTTCTTCAAAGGTTGCCATCAGTTAGCTTACCTGAAAATAAATGCAGGGCTTGTTGGGCTGTAAAATGTGATGCTGTGTTTATCCAAAGGCCACGGGGCTGTTTTGGTTTAGCTGGATATTCTGACCTGCCACTTTTTGGAGCAGCAGAGCACTAATGTAGGAAGTTTGCCCCTTTTCCCAGCTGGCACTTTCTGTGGAAGCAGTCCAGGAGAAAAAAATCTGAAATAAGCATCATTCACACAGTTGCATAGAAAAGCTGGCTTGCTTGTTTTGGTGGGGTTTTTTTGTTTGTTTCTTTTGTAGTGAATGTGTGTTTTTCTCAGACCAATTCTCTTGGGCTGACACACATGGTGTTACATGCTACATCTCAAATTGTTTGCCTCAAAGCAGGAGAATTTGAAATCGTGGAGATCAGAAATTTACTACTAATGCTTGAGTGCATGAAACAATTTGTTTTGTGGCAGTGCTGCCTGTCCTTCCAGCCACTTGTGTGTGAAAGTTTCAATGTGTTTTGTTTTGATCATTAAATCACGTCTGGGGGCAAAGATCATCTTGTGTTAGAAATTTAACTTTTTTTTTTTTTTTTTTTTTTTTGTAATTTATTTTAGTTAGCAAGCAGTTTTATTTCAGGTTGGTAATGTGTGTACTTACAATCCAGAATTAACAGCAAGTAACCTTTGAAATAATCACCATTTGGAGAGCGTTCAAGGTGAAGGTTATATGGATCTGGATAATGCCTGAAATATCAGGTACTTTGTAAGCAGCATCGACCAGTCTGTGTTAGTCTATAAAATTTACATGGGTAAATCTTTTTATCTCAGCCTTTGGTGGAAAGAAATTCAGGAATGTGGTTTTATTTACATACATTTGGAGCTGCAGTGGAGGCCCTCATGTGCAAATGCTTGTGGATATGTAGGTTCCAACATAATTGAATTTACATACCGGCTTCAGAAGATTAAAGAAACAAAGAGTAACACCGAGGTGTCAAAACCAGCTTCCTTTGAGAAGTGGGATTGGGGCAGTTCTACTTCCCCACTGATAATTTGTGTGTGTGTGCATTGTTACTCGGTTAAATTTTGGCTTTTTTTAGGCAGCCAAAGTGTAATTCCAGCCGGCTACAGGGCACAAAGTTTCAGAAACTGCTCCTACAGAAACAGAGCATCCGGGCTGTCCTCTCCTACCTTTGCTACTTCCCTGCTTTGGCTTTTGGCCAAACCTTTACAGGCCATTAAAAAGGGAGAAGGGCAGTTGTATCAACTTCTTACCTTAGGTGCTCTTGAATTAAACTTGTGGATTACTCAGGAGTAATTTTGTAATTTTGTGTCTTTGGAGCTACATCTAAGTCCATAGAAGTATGTTTATTATTTACTTTTAAAAGAGCATAAGAATTAGGAGTACTATAACTTCCTCCTGACACTAAATATGTATATTTGCTACTCACAGCTTATTTTTGTTTTTTTTCAAGCTTGTTAAACATATGCATTTTTCATAAGTAGTGTTGCATTAAATTTTTGCTATGAAATTGAATTGTAAAGGGTGCTTTTCTGTTTCTAGAATATCTTGCTTTTGTTTGCAAAAGTAGTTACTCAGATTTTTTAGAACAGCTTTGTGAATTCATCAAAATAGCCCCATCAAAATATCTTAAGGGAACTCCATCAGAGGTATTGATGTCTAGTTTTATGCTTGTGTAGCTCAGCTTTATATGCTGCTGTAAAGCTGAACAGTTTTACTTCCCATATTAGGTTGATAAATAATCTTTTAGTACTTCACTACTGGCTGTATAAATACAATTTTTTGTTCCTGTTTTCCAGAAACTGTGGTGATTTGGACTAAAGTCTGTGTTGGGGGTTTAATTTTTGTGCCGGTATGTGATGTTATATTTTGTCTTTGCATGAATTTATTTGTAAGGGAACAGTGTCAGCACTGTTATTTCTGATTTCTTTTTACGAGACACAAGTAATCAGTGTGTTCTCATTGCTGTTTCTTTGGGTTCACTTTTAGAGGCTACTAAAGGTTTAAGTTGATTTTAATTTTCTTTTCACTGTGCTCTTCTGAGGCTTTCCCCCCCATAGTTCTTGTATGCAAAGCAGAAAGCAGAGGCATTGATTTGGAACTGATGGACGGTTTTAAGTGAAGTGTAGAGACTTGCACTGCTTGCTCTCACCCAGGCACCATATATCCACTGGATTTAAAAAAAAAAACACTCTGTGAGAGAATTCAGAGATCAGTTGGAAGATGTAAGGTTGGAGTTGGCATCAGCTGGCAGAATGTGGGCACGAGCTCGTGTGGCATGATAGATAAAGAGTTTTGTGGAAGTCATGTGAGACTCTGTGGTGAAAGTTGTCTGTTTATTAGAATTTGTAAAAAATTGTGCCTTTAGTTATATAGTACAGTGTTGCCATGAAGTGTTTGCTAATTCTTGATGTTTCTGAAAGTCCTTTGTGTGCACATAAGGTATCAGGGCAATGAAAAAGTTTAAGCAGAAGAGTGACCAGTTGTCTGTGGAAGCTGTTGTATGCAATAGCTGGTGGTCTGTACCATTAACCTGACGCTGTAAGAGGCTCAGAGTCCTGCTGTCAAGTGGTTTTGTGATAGATTTAATGTGGAAGATTTGTGCTTGCATGCAGCTACAAAGTACTAGAAGGAGTTTAAAAATCAGAGTAGGTAGGTGGTTTGGAGAACCATAACGTCTCTAGAAAACAGAGTAACTGGTAACATCTTTTAGTGCTTGAGGTTCTTATGAGAGCTATCTCTTGAGCAATACCTTTTTTTATCTTTGGTAAATACAGTGCTTGAGAGATGCATTTTGATACTGTTGCATCATTTTATTTTCTAATAAGCAAAGGTAACATTTTGAAGTGTTCTGTTATTTCCACAATACAATTGATGAACAATTTGATGTTTATGAATAATAGAATGTTCACAACAGAAGAATATGAAGCCTGTGTGATTTAAAAAACTGATTACATTTGTGTCACTACAAATAACAGCCAAAAAACCTGCTTTTGAGTCCTGCAGAAGGATGGTTTTGAGCCACTGGTGTGTGCACTGCTCTCTAGTCCTCCAGAAGGCTGCAGGTTGGTCTGTAGTCTGTGTGTACAAACCATTGGTACAGACACAGCTATAGGGCAGAACCAGGTAAAAAAAGATTAGTGTTGCTAGCAGAAACTCAAAAAGCTAAGTACAAAGTTGACCTGGTAGAAAGAAGCACATAAAATGTTATTTGAAAATTGTACTGGGCACTGAATCCCCTTCCTGCCTGGATTCAAGTCTCAGATTCCTTTTCTGGTTTTGGAGAGTACTTTGGTCCTTTTGCCTGTACTTTTTCCACTTCATCTACCTTTCAAGATTCCCAGTTTTTACTTTTTTTCCCCCTTTGTACAGTCTGGCACTAAGTTTACTACTCCTTCTCCCCAGATCCCCCATTATTTCCCTCCCAACTGCCAAAGAATTTAAGTGTGTTAATCGTACGTGACAATGTTATTCACTCTCTGCTAATGTTGGGATGTTTTTTGCATTTGGGGTTTTTTGTGGTTTGTTTTTTTTGTTTTTCCAGTTCCCTTTTTGACATAAATAGGTGTTGCTGAGGAAGGGAAGGCCTTTGGGATTTTCACACCACCACACACACTGTGTATTGGGGTTTGAAAGTCAGATGGACTTGGAGTATTTGTATTTCTGACCTTTAGTGCTGAGCATCTTACTTTGTTTCTGATATAGGGAAAGACTTTCTGGATGTACTATTTGGTTATCTGTATGCCCTGCTAAGGATAGTTCAAGACATAAGATATTTAAGGAGGATTGTTCAAGTCCTAGCCAGGGATCCTCTAAACAAAGAAGAGTTAGTGTTTGGTGTAGAGAGAGACAGTGCATGTGTGTGTGCTGTCCTTATGGGCATAGGCAATGGCAGCGCAGAATACGAGCAGACACAGTAGAGTGTTAGTCCTGTTTCTGATTAATGGAGATGTACAAGACTGAATCCCCAACAAGAAGTCCAAACCTAGTAGGAAATAAAATTTGTGATGTAGAATCCTGATATGATTTGTGTGGGATGGTTAAAGATCACCCAGCTGCACTCTCAGCCATGGGCAGGGACACCTTCCACTCTCCCAGGTTGTTCCAAGCCCCATCCAGCCTGACCTGGGACATTTCCAGGGATCCAGGGGCAGCCACTGCTCACTTTGCAATTTTACAGCAGTGTAGCTTTACAGCAACATGAAGGGAGGTTACAGCCAGGTGAAGGGAGCCTTTTCCCAAGCACCAGGTAGCAGGATGAGAGGAAACTGCTTCAACTGCACCAGGGGAGGTTTAGGTTGGGATATTAGGAAAGATTTCTTCACCAGAAGCATAATGTAGCATTGAAACGGGCTGCCCGGGGAAGTTGTGCACTCACCAACCCTGGATGTATTAAAAGATGTGCAGGTGTGGACTCAAGGCATGGCTGGGCTTGGCAGCACTGGGTTTAAGGTTGAACTTTCTGTTAAGGGTCTTTTCCAACCTAAATAGTTCTATGATTTTATTCTGTCTTCTGCCAGAAGTGAAATTGAGGAATTGTGGATTGAGCCACAATAGCAGGAGGTGAAGAACACTTGTGTACTTCTGCTGAAGTGTTTTAAATTATTTATTTGTAGTAATGACTGAGGTTGTGTGTGTCTGTAGAAGAGCTGTCTTGTTTTTCTTTCCATGGGAGGAATGTGTGATGAATGCTGACTGGAAAGTGAGTAGTAGTTTCTGAACCCTCTGGAGTGAAGAAAAACATCATTAGTCTGGCAGACTGTCAGCAGCAAATGTTATATTAATTTCTGGCACAAAACTTGCTAGCAAAAAAAGAGACTTTCCTTTCCATTGTTAATAATAAAAATAAGGAGAGACTGATTATCTGTGCTTGGTATCTAATATTGTTCTGCTTCTTTTTAGTGCCCATGTAAGCCAGATACAAAGCTTTTGACAAAAGTCCTTCTATATTTTATTAAAAATAAAAACCCACTTTATAATATACTGATAATCAGCATCTGATTGCATATCTAACTTGAAATAATTTCATTACATTTATGAACTTTTACAAGCTATGTGCAAAATTTCCCATGTGTTTAAATATACAGATGTCACTCTTCAGCTGTGTAGAATACTGAGAGTCTTCATGCTTGGCTGGTTTTACTTCCCTAGCACTTCAGAGGTTCTCTTTAACATCTGCTACTAGTGGTACTGATGGAGGGAGATAATATTTTTTTAATAAAATTGTTCATTTACACTTGAATTAGGTGACCTCAAGCTATGTTGAAAATCTTAGTAAGCTCAGAATAATGACCAAACTCTATTTTTATCTGAGTAATAATACCAACAGCAACATTTTGCTTACAGAATTGTTGATTTAACTGTTAGGATACCATTTTTTTTCAATACTTGGCATCATTCTGCACAAATTAGAGTCCAGCTAACATAAATACATAACAGTTGTTTATTTGCATTCTGCAGTCTGTTTTGATAACTGGGAACTTCTGTTTCCTCTGGGTGCTATAAATAAATCTGTTGCATGAAGAGTTGAGAGGGAAGAGCAGAAAAGTTCTGCATAAAAAGGAAAGGCTGTTTAGTAGAGGTCTTCAATAAAAGCAAGTTTGGCAAGAATGTGAAGATGTCACTTAAAAAGCTGGACGTAGTGTTAAGACCACAATCAAGTCTTTAGCTCACAATTTCTTGTAATGAGTAATCAATGGAGATTTGCAGCAGCTCTGTACCTTTTGAAGCTGAGTGCATATATTGGGTGCTGTCCTAATTTCTGCCTCTGCAAATGTGCTGTACCACAACTCACTTTATAATCAACTTGTTGGGCCCCACCAAATGACAAAATCCTTATCTGTTTCTACATTTTGAAAATAAAGAACTTCTCTCTGTGTCTTATTTCCCATACTCCATTTGATTTAACTTAAAAGCTTCAACATTAATTTACTTGGGTGAGAAATACTGTGAGCAAAGCACTGGCTGGGGATTTGTAATAATTAGATTCTATTTCCAAGTGTGTCACAGACACACAATGTTCAGAGACATTGGTGTGTTTTTATCTGTGCATTGAGGGTGAGGCAGTTTCTTTCTTTGGTGTCTTTGCATGGTAAACTTGAGTTTGTGTCCTTGAACAAATATAATGGATGTGATGCTTAGTGATGGGCTTGGCAGTGCTGGGAGAACAGTTGGACTTGATCATCTTACAGGCCTCTTCCAACCTTAATGATTCTAAATTTCTGTGCTGCTTTAGGATAAATGCAAACACGTAATTAAAAAATTCTTCATAGCATCTCTGGTAGTTGAAATCAATGACAAATAAGTTTTACGTGCTTTATATTAGGATGGAGAAAAGGTAAATGTATTTTTAAGTGGCCCCATTAAAAAAAAAAAGATCCATTTAAGTGACCACAATTGTTCCAGCTGATGCACAGGCTTGCTTTGATGACTGTTGGTGAAAATGTTTTCATCAAAAGAGAATCTCCTTTATTGCATTTAAAAAAATAAAGGAGAAATTATTCATAAAAAGTAGGTAGAGGCATATTGTAATACAGCAGCTAAAGTATTTTTAAAGCATCATATCATAAGATTAAAAAGTTAGAATCTTTAGTGTATTCTTGTCCTGGGAATAGAAATTTGAATGATTAACCCCTTTCTATTTATAGCTGTTTTCTCTGAGTTATTTCTGTTCCAGTTAACTTCTAGGTAAATTTTATAAGAAGGCAGAGCAATTCTTGCCTTAGTCTGTCTCTGCAGCTTATCATTTTAGTATCCTCAAGATACTTTCTTTTTATGCAAATTTCAGAAACCATGACTGAATTTTCAGATTTATTCGTAGTTTGATAACTTGTCAGCTTTTATTGTGTGCAGCTGCAGGATTTATAGAGGCCTGCAGCATTTGGTGCCTCCTTTTCCCTTCGCATCACTACTTGCCAGTTGTTAAAATCCTGGTGCATCACTGCTTAGGGGTGAATTCCTGGGGTTATTACCTCAGGAGAATGAGAGATGGAGGCTCTGTGTGCTGAGCTGATAAAGCTTGAAAGAACCAGACAATATATACCAATTTCTGTGAAAGTTTTCCATTCTCTTGATGCCCTAAGTTGCTTCTTCATTATTGATTTGACTGGGGCTTGTTGGCTAGGAAAGTAGCACACGTCTCTTTGGGTGGCTTTTAGCTTTATTTGTGCAGTAATAAAGGGTTTCCACCTATGTAATGACAATTTTTTTGCAAAAGAGGCTGTGGTTAGATCCTTATACAAGAAGGGTGCTTCAGAAATAACAGCATTCCTGAAATCTTTGGCTCAAGCATCTACATTTTGGTGATTACCACCCCCAGTTAAGATGAAGAGCTTAGTTTATTGGGGTGTGGTGGCAAATGAAATGATTTGTTGTTAAACTTTCTGGGTTTTGTGATGTACTTTTTTCTTGCAATGTGTTGGTGAGAAGTAAAATAAAATTTGAGAGGGGCTTTGTTTTCTTTCTCATTTATCATGGGAGAAAATTTGAAAGGAGTTTAGGTAAATATTTTGTGAGCTTTATCTTGTAAAATCACTCTTCTGCTGTCAAGTGTGGTGTTGAGAAATTTCTGTCTTGGTCAAGCCATCATTGTTTCTGTGAGAACTGAAAAGCCTTCACTTTCAGTTGCAAGAGTCACTTTTTTGGTGTCTGATTTTGCCATATTTTAATAATTGCTTTCCTAAATACAGCTGCTGCTGCTGCTGCAGCTCTTTTGTGTGCTCAGGTTTGCATCCCTTGTGTCCTACTACTTCTGTGGCTGGGAGGTGAAGCACCAGGCTGGGGTGCAGAATGCAGTGAAGTTGTTAAAAGGAAGCCTCCAGTGAAAAGAAGGAGCTCATGTTCATTTCTTAGGGAGAGGATGGGTTTTGGATGTCTGTTGCTAGAAAGTGCTGTAAATACTGGTGTCATCACTGAGTGGCAGCAGGAGGATAAACACATTGACCATGATAGAGCTGCTGCCTCTCCTCCATCCCTGCACACCTTGCATCTGACAGTGTCAGAGAACGTGTGGTTCCCTGGGCTGAGTCAGCTCCAGCACTGCTCAGGCTCTGCTCCTGCTCAGAACCTGCAAGGGATTTCTCTCTGAAGGGCTCCTGACACCACAAAACGCTTTTGCTTCTCTTGGGAATAAGCCTGAGGTGGAACAGGTAGCTGGTGAATGGACTGAAAGCTTTAATTAATGAAGGAAGGCAGAAAATGCTGTGTAGTCTGAATTACTGAGCTGAGCACTGCAGCTGAGGGAAACAGAAGGGTTTGGGTTGGTCTGTTGGTTCTTACATCAAATATTCTGTATTTTAGGTGCTATGTCCAAAGGCGGTGTAACATATGTGAATACTATTCAAATCTGACTTTGGGATCCAAATTCAGATCTGTTAGTTTGACGACAGGAGGATTGTCTTTTGTGTTTGTTTGTTGGGGTTTTTTTGTGGTGTGTTTTTGGTTTTGGTGCATTTAGGGTTTTGGTTGTTTGTTTGATTTTGTTTTGTTTTTGTTTTTGAAACCAAGCATTCCCTTGCTTCTAGCCTGGGATTAGTTCAGATTTGGAGTTCTTAAATTATAATTATAAATATATAATTATAAATTGTATTTTTATAATAATATATAATAAATATAACAAATAATACATGATATAATATATAATAAATTATACTTATATATTATAAATTATAAATTGTCATGCTGAAATTATGCTTCATATTTTAAATATTTTTTCTATGACACCTCACTCCCTGAAAGAGGAGGGGAGTGGGGAACAAGAGCAGATTAAAATGTACACTTCTATTATCTAAAGGAGCTTAATAGACTTGCTTTTGAGTGTTTGACATAACTGGAGGTAAACTGCGTTTATTAGATGCTTGTATTTTAACTTTTTCAGCACAGGAACTATTCTTAGTGATTACTTCTAGTTTCAATTAGTATTTACTGCATACATGTTGTTAGGGATGGAATTCTCTTATTATTTATTATGTGGTAATATTTGGAATCAAACAGCAAGTTGGACTGCAGCAGCATGTCTGTAAAATGCACTTTAGGCATTTCTGTGTTGGTTCATAGTCTCTTGCAATCCACACCTGGGAGTTTATTTTAATCATAAAGAACAAAGCCTTTCAAGTGATACCTGGAGCAGGGTGGGCAGTACCTTCACAAAATGGCTCATAATAATTAATTACTGAAAAATTGTTCATTCTTGCTTTTAAACTCTGTGTTCTCATTTATATAGATTCAAATATGAGCACAACTAAAAGCAGAATTTGGGAACTAAATAGAAGTAAATTTGCATAGTTTCACCATATTAGGCATTTCACGGAATGTAATTGGGAAGTGAAACTTGGGAACATGAAAGCAGTGAAGAAAATAGACTGTGCAGATCACAAGAAACAGAAATCACAAGTAGTGCTGCTAATAACATTTCAAGTAACTCAGTAATCATGATGGGATCTTCACAGGAACAGGATGAAGACTCACTGCTTTATTTCTCTGTTTAAAGTGCAGGTAAATATTTATTAATGTAGTAACTTTTTGGTGGAACCAGCTGGGGTTTTTCAGTGATTTTATATCTATGACAAGGTAGCGAGTAGAAAATGCATTAGCAATAAGGGCCATGTTGAGGTGTTCCTGAATTGGGAGGAAAAGCTTCATCAGCCCTTGTGCACCGTGGGCCTTTTAGAGTTAAAGGTAATCCGAGAGAAATAATGAAAAAGGACATAATAAACTTTAGAATGGCTGAAAATGTCTCATTAAACTAATATAAGATTTCTTTATTAAAAATGATGGTGTGGGGGTAATTTTGTTCGAGAGCAAGTCCTTGTGTTCTGCTCAGTAATTAACTATGGATTCAGGAGCAGCTTAAAAAACAAAAGTATGGGATGTACTTGTGTTGTCATAGAAGACCAAAGGAACAGGTACAGGAATTGCTGTGCTGCTGGCAATTAATTCCCCTGCCCTTGCCCCTGAAACTTCTGTCCTCAAATACTGCTTTAGATATAATGAAAATCCATGCAGAATCAAATATTTTGTTACTGCTTGCAGCCCGTTTTGTGATGTGGAAAGCTGGATTTGGGTGGCAGGGCTGCTGAGGGTGTGCAGGGATGGCAAATAGGCTGGCTGGGGGTTCATTGACACCTACAAACATCTCTGTAGGTGTCACAAGGGCTTGTGCAGGGTGCTGGGTTTGTCTGCACCTGCCTAAGCTGCTGTCAGGGTTCAGGCTGGCTCAGCTCAAGTCTTGTGCCTCACACCTCATGTGCAGGTGAGGATTTTTGGGGAGAGGAGCACTGCTCTGTGAGCACGGCCTGCAGCTCTTCCCTGCTGGCAGGCACATGGAGTGAAGTGGGGTTAGGAGCTGCAGCACTGGTGTGGAGGTGCAGGTGAGGCCCTGGGAGGAGTCCCATCCTCACACTGCTGAGCCTGTTCAGTCAGAACCCTTCAGTTCTGTGTCTCCAGCCCTGGAGCTCCTGAGCTCCAGAAGATCATTTGTGCTCTGTGCTGGATCACAGCTGGGAAAGAGCTGGAAAGCCTTGCCTGCTTCACTCCGTGTTTGTGGAGCGATATAAAGCAAATCTAAGCACTTGTTTGTGAGTCATCTGAAATCATAGAAACTGCTGTGTGTGTAACACGGTCAAATGCAGCCTTGAACTTTGTGCTTTTTGAACCGTGGAGTCCAGACAGCATCCTCCAGCCCAGAGCCTCTGCTAGGATGTTTTATTATTCTGCACCTGTCAGTAGAAGTGATCAGCACTGGCAGCCTCCAGTGCCAAGGGCATTGCAGGCTCTCCCTTAGCAGAGACTTTGCCAATCTCCATCTCAGCACTGCCCTCAGCTCAGGGAATCACTGCCTGCCTGGCAGAGTGAGAGAAGGAAAATTTGCTGTCTAGGAGCCTCTTCTTGTTAAGCTTCCTTAACAGTGATGTGTTTCCCTTCTGCTTTGCCCAGACGTGTTTCTTTTGAAGGTGACAGAGCAGGAAAAAAACAATTGAAGCATTCTGGGAAAATAGAAATAAATTATTTTATGTTTGTTCATCCTAAATAGTGCAGATGATTCCTTCCCATCTGGAACTATCTGTTCTGTGCTGGAAAAGTCTTTCATTTTCCAGTGCCAGTAAGTGCTGACATAAATTTTGCTCTTAGATTTGACTTCATTGTAAGGAAAAAAGATTATTTGCCTCAAAACTCCAATCAGATTGAGTTCTACAATTAGTAGGAGGGTTACTGAACCTTGAGCACCATCAGGCAGGACACATCACTGTGAAGGAGGGACACACCCTACCCCCTCCCCAAAAAATTCAAATGTCAGTAACTGACACCCTGTTAAAAAATCACTATGTTTGAAATAAAAACATGGTGAAAACTTGCAAGATCTTTTTGATATTGTCTTGCAGCTCTGAACTGAAAGGGAACTTAGCAGCATGTGTAACCAAGTAAAAAATGATTCATTGTAAAGCGTATTAGTCTGTGCTTGTAGGAGCATAAATTTGTTTTAAGGAAGCCTGTTGGGCACAGAAGGGGATTTCACAGAGGTGAGCCAGGGCTCAGTGGAGCAGCGCTCGGGAAGAGTGAGCAAGGGCTCCTCACACCATGATTCATCGTGTGGGACACAAGGCTCCTGCCCTCAGTCACCCACTGGATAAACATAATTATGGTATCGAGTTCTTGATGACGAGATAACTGAATCCAGCTTCAAATCATGTTTTTAACTATTATCTGTTTAACTTAAAGAATAATATTGGAAAATGCTAAGTGGTCTCTGTTTTGCCCATCTTCAGGAATAAGAAAGGATGTGAGCTAGCTTACAGTTCTGACATAGATGTCTGTTTTGAGCTCCTTTGGTGTTCTGCAATTTCTGTCTCTGCCTTTTTTTTTCTTTTTCTGTGGCTGTTCTTGTGCAATGGAACTCGCAGTTTGCCTGTTCAGTTTTGGTTAAAAGATTTTCATACGAGATAGGTGGGTTTCACATTTCAGAGAAGTCTGAGGCTTTAAAAAGGATATTGTTTTCTGACCAAGCACCAATAGCTGGGAAAGTAGAACACAAAGAAGAGTGCTGTCCTGTGTGTAACAGTGTGCTGTCCATTGTCAGTAAGGTATTCTGTCTCTTGATGTTACTGCAGAAATCAATGACACCTTTAGAAGGTCAGAACTGGTTTGTGCTGCTGAAGAGGCTCTGGGCACTGCACTGTTAGGACAGTGCTTGTGCAGAGGCTGTGTTTTCCAGCACGAGGCAGAGTGTGCTCCCTGCACTCTGCTGTCTGGATCAGCTGTCACACAACACCAGGTAATAGATATGAAATGCTTCTTTCAGATCCAGGCTTTAACCTGCATTTTCAGCCCGTGCACTCAGGTGTGCAGCGTGTAAAAGCTGGAAGTTGCAGTCATTTAGGCAGATGTGCGCTGCTGTGAACTTCTCTTTTGCTCACTGTTTTAGTTCCTGGACTTGAGTTGTGATGGCTTAATTACTGGCAGTGAACATTCATGAAGAATTTTTTGTCTGTTGCTGTTGGAACATAAGACTGAGGAAGACTGGGTTGCTTTATATATTTCAGTATTTTGTGAAGTTGGAGATATATGGTGTATTTACTGATGCTTCATATTTACTTTTTTTGTCTCTGATTTGGTGAAATGGTGAGTTTCTTCATTGCTACGGCAGCTAATTCAGTTTGATATTCACTTGTCCAATCTTCAGTACTACTGAGAGCATGAGAAATACTCAAGAGAACTTTGAGGTGACCAAACCAAAAGCTTTAAAATGCCCCAGCTGTGTATTGCTGTCCTAAACATCTGCTGGTACTGTCCTGATGTCTGCCTCAGTGCTTTCTTCCAGAGTAAGAGGTTTAATTACAGAAAAGACACCCAAGAAATTGCTATATTGTGTCATTCAACCCACTCATAGGTCCTTATCCTCAAGTAAACCTGGAGCATCCCCTCCAGCAAATGGATTTTTTGTGGACTCTGGAAATATTGACAGAGCAGCCTATCTGATGGGCCTAGAAATTGTTTTAGAGAAGAAGACAATAGAGCCACAATTAACCCAGTAATTTCTAGCTGGCATCTTACATTGCTCATAAATGATTATTACTTTTTTTCTCTTCTGTTTTTCCTTTTCTCTGTCTTTGTGAGTGGCCTATTTCCCTGGCTTGTAATTGTTTATCTTGAACATTATGCCACAGAGGATTTTTAGGTAAAAGTTTCTTGTAGCTCTCCTCCCTTTCTTTCCTTGTGATATAATTTTTTTTGGTCATACATTCATAAGTGTTTCTTTGGATGGGAGTGTAGGTGGAGAACTGTAGAAAGTTTTACTGTATTGTCACAGGCATTTTGATTGTCACCACACAGTTTTATGATTGCTGAATTGCCTCATAAGATTGTTAATATTTTAGAAAAACCAAGTTACAATTTACATAAAATCAGTATCTATGTAATGAGGGTGTAATTAAAGTAAATTGTCAAATGCAATTTCTCACACAGAAGTTGCAAGCTGGAATGGAAAAGGATTTCTGTAGCGTCCCTGGTGGGTTCTGTCAGAAGATGTCACACGAGTGGTTTGGTGGTGTGGTTTTGGCTGAGTTCACACCCAAGAGACCCAGAAGAGAGGCTCTGTTTGTAATGTCCAGCTGCCAGTTCTAATTTTCCCCTGTTCCCCAGAGATGTGTGTTGTAGTTGACAGCTTGAAATGTATTTTTTCCCATCTTTTAGTTGTGATTTCCCCCCCCCCACCCCCAGCTTCTCTTTCCCCTAACTGTTTACCTGGTGTCAAGTTACCATGATTACTGAAGTTCCTCTCCTCAGCCCCACGCCGAGAGCCGGATGGAGTAAAGAGAGGACCCTGCTGGCATTTCCAGCTGCTTGAAGTTTCTTTAGCCCAAGAAAGCACGGGGTTGAGAGAAGAGAGAGACCCTTCTTTCTAACACAGAAGTTTGTAACTTTTTCCTGTCCCAGAATGCCTCTAAACTATGGAAGCTGAGAGGGCATGCTTACCTTGCCTTCCCTTTCTTTCCCCCTTGTGTTGCCAGGAAACCAAGCCCTCCCTCTCTCCCCCTCTGCCACTCTGTGGAGAATACTCCTACACCTTTGTGGGCATTTGAAGAAGTTAGTGTCTGTTATTTCTTATCTTGGTGTGTGTAACCTTGATTTGTAGTTCCCATTGCAGTGGCCATCTCCTTTCAGGGATGACAGTCACATCTGCTCCTGTGTCTATCATGCCTGTCATTCCCATGCCTTCACTACCTTTTTTCAAATGGCATGAGATGATGTGTTTGTTTTCTCCCACTGCTTGAGCCCAGTAGATCTGAGGTGCTACATCATCTACTGGGATCCCTGATGGAATGGGAGTAACTTGAGCAATTACCTGCCCTTGTGCCAGGTAGAATGGTGGGTTGATGCACTGTGCCAAAAGGATGAGTGCATCCAAGTCAGCTGAAAGAGTGACAGACAGGAGAAATTTCAATCTCTGGGGGTGTGTTTTTTGTGTCCCCAATAACAAGAAACTTACAATTCAAGTCGGGGGTCAGTTTTTCCCTCAGCGGGTCAACAGAAACAACCGTCCAGTGGTGAGACCTAAAAAATTGATCTTTCACAGTAAACAATTTGAGAGGTAATTTTGGCTTCCAAACCTCACAACCCTTGGTGTTATTTCGGTGGCACAAGTCAGACCTGTGAGAAATGTCACATTTAAGAGTGTTATCACATTCAATTCTCCCTCCCCCTGTGACTTCTATTCCACTTGTGTCTCTGCGCGGAATAGACTCGCGCTGTGTATCTAGTTTTTTTGGTTCTGAGGACCCCCTCCCTTTTCCCAGTTTCCCTGCCCTTGCTTGTTAGGATATGGCACTTGGCAGAACTTTGCAAAATGTCCTGGCTGTCTACACCGATGACAGGTGAGCGGTCCCTTTGGCTTGGCTGGTGATGGCAAGAGTAAGTACAGTTGTGGCTGCAATCCTTCCTGGGGTTCTCTGGGAATCCTCAGTCCTTGGCACTGAAGTGCTGATTACATCTGTACACATCTCGATCAAAGTTGTCAAGATCGGTGGTGGATCCTTTGGCAGCACCCGAATCAGTGCTTTACAGGCTTCATTTGCATTCGCTCGAGCCATTTCCAACAGCAAGTCAGAGTTCAGGGTGGTATTCTGCACTTGTCTTTCAATCTGTACCTTTAATCTATTCACAAAATCTACAAATCTTTCATCAGAATGTTGTTTAACGTGAGCATAGGGAACAACAGATTCAGAAAGAGGAATATTGAAAAATGCTTTCTCTGCAGCTTTCTTTATTTTCTCTCTAACTCCTTTTGGCAAATTTTGGGCCTGGTCAATAGGTTCGCTCCAATCACCTTCGCCACATAAATGATTCATGGTAATTATTTTTTGTGCAGTGGGGAAAAGAGATGTCCTCATTAGAGAGTCCTGTTTGTGGGACAGTTCCTTCCAGTCTTTCTGATTTTTATGGAGTTCCCAAATATGATGCTGTTGTGTTTCTTACGTGGTTGGAGTCCTCAGTGGCTGTTCATGGTCTGTAAGAGGCCAGCAGAGCTTGTACCACATCTGTTGGGTGTAACCAGCTTTGGAAAGTTCTCCACTCATGGGGTGGAGGTGGAAAGTGTCCTGGCTGCCCATGGTGTGATCTGCAGCCCATCGACACCACCTCTCCTAACCCCTGCTCTGCTGCTCTGAAAATGGGAAAGGTTGCTTGGTGGGAAGAATAAGGCTGCACACCCTCATCCTCTATTGAAGGGTTTGTTTCTTATGCTGTCCTCAAATACTGCTTTAGATGTAATGAAAATCCATGCAGAAGCAAATATTTTATTGTTGCTTGCAGCCTGTTTTAGGAAGTGTAAAGCTGGATTTGGGTGACAGGGCTGCTGAGGGTGTGCAGGGATGGCAAACAGACTGGATGGGTGCTTTATTTGTGTACTTTAGAAATGGTTTAAGGTCTCGAGGGCTGGCTTATCCCTCACAGTTCGTTGTAGAGGACCAGCCTGTTGTCAATGTCATGTCTGAGCTGCAGAGATTCAAAGTGCTGTGAGAAAAGAGGGGAAACAGGACAGGGCGCTGTGGGGGAGCGAGAGACTGGGGTGAATGCAGGAACTGTGACAGGAGCTATTCACAATGCAGTGGTTTGTTTAAGCCATACAATTTATAGACCCTGGGTAATTTCTGGGCACCTTCTGATTTGTCATCATGTGTCTAATTAGCCACTGACCTCTAAAATTTGGGATATCCAACTTCTACTCAAAGAGTATCCTGCTCCTGCTACAGAGTATGGTTCAGTCACACACTGTGCCCCTTGTTTGAGGGGCCACAGGTCATGCAGGACTTTTTCCTTGCGTGGAAGTTCTGTTGTCATGCTTGTTAGCTATAGTAGGATGTATTTCACACCCCCTCCTAAGATTCTGCCTGCTGGCCAGTAGCTTTTGATTTGGATTTCTCTGATTCCACGAGCACAAATACTGACATGGCTGTAAAACATGAATTCCAGGCTGGTAGTTCAGCCTTGTTTCTGTGAGATTCTCACTGTTGCTTTGTCGTTACAATTTCCAAATCATATAATACTGTCTTCATTTTTCTCTAGTCTTTCTTTCTTTTTCTTGTGTGTGTTCCCTGCTGAAGGTTCCTAGTCATTAATTATGAGAAGTTTCTGGACTAGCTCATGCCTCTGTAAATAAATAACTCAATGTGTGTGGGTTGGCTTCTTGCACACCATGTGAAAACCCATTTTGGGACAACACCTTTATGCACCAAAAGTTTGTGCATGGAACAATAACTTTTTTTTTCAGACTTAAGCAGGTGGGGAAATAAGTATTTATCCCTCAAAGCCACTCTTCAGTGAGTTGTTCAGTGAGTGTGAGTTGCTTCAAAGGGCTCTGCATGCTAATTCCCAGAGAAATTCTGCTCTGTGACAGTGACAGCCCTGCCTCCCTCCTGGTCACTGTACTGTGTTGAGCTCTCACGAGCACAGTGGGACCTTCTTGGTGTGGTTTAGAAAAATAATCGTTTCTGGGAAGTTTATGGTGTAGTTACGTGTCTTGTGTTGTGTGGCTTGGCCTATAAACCTGGAGGCAACATCAGTGCAAACAGCACTGCTTTGTGCTTGGGGGATTGAAGTAGTTCTTGTTTATTTCTCTTTCTTGGAAGCTCCATTTGCAGGGTAGAGCTAAGGAGGAAGATGTCTTGGCTCTGTGGAGATGCTTTGCCCTGTACCTCTGCAGGGTGTTTGCTGGTCAGAGACCTTCTGAACCTTTCACTCATTGAACTGTGAATAGGAATATGGGATCACTTATGTCATCAACTCAGCTTCTCCATAGTAGAACTACAGATGATGCACTCTTAAAAAACCCCAAAACCACCAAAATCCCCCCAAACCAACAGCAAACCTCCACTGAAATCAGCTTACAGCCCAGAGGAGAAAGAGAAAAATTGCTTAAGATAATGAAGGCATCTCTTTGTTTCTTTTTTTTTTTTGGCTTTAACTGCAGTGGACATCTGCTGCTCTGAGCCAAATTGAGTGTACAAAAATTTGAAAATATTTGTAGCAGCTAAAAATACTTTTTACTAATTCATGGTCATAAAACTTACTAGAACAAATGACATATTCAAATTACTGCTTCCTTTATTTCCTTTCTGGTAGCAGGGTGTTTGTGGATTTGACATTCATTTAATTGTTAGATTAATCACATTGTGTAATGAGAAATGTGGTGCTGTAGTATTTGAAGGCAGAAAAAAATAGTGTGATTATTTAGGTATTTATGCAGAGAAGGATGGTGCACCTTTTGAGCCAAATACAAATTGTTGATTTTCTCATTTGATCAATTACATTATCTTGTGTTTGGCTTTCTTTAGATCACATTGAGGTCATCTCGTGGAATCTTCTGAAAAAATAAGAGTAATAGGAAGAAAATGTTTAATAAAAATATCTTCGCTACACAGTCAAGCTGAAACAGGAAAGGTTCATTGGAGTAAGTATTACAGGGCTGGGGTTTTTGGGGGTTGTTTTCTATTATCTTTTGCTTGTAAAGTCAGCATGGTTATTAGGCTTTTATTGTAGTTAACTTTGTTGTATTATATTAAAAATATAAATGAGTGACTCTGCACTCATTTCAGTTGATCAGCTGGTAATGGACTCGTGGATTCTCACTGAACCATCTTCCCTCTTAAAAGTAGATGTATCTTGTGAAATTGAGACGGGTTTCAGGCTTTTCTCTGTGTACACTGGCTATGGTTTTGAGCAGAGAGTTGTCTGGTATAGATGTGATCACATATAAGCCCCTATTTGCTGGAAACAGTTAAAGCACTGCTTGTATTTTCCAAGGAATTTGAAAATACGCATTTTTGGGGGTCTGTAACTCTCCAGTCACGGCTCTTCTGAGTGACTTTATTATTTCTGTTGTCACTATTATTTGTCCTCTGTTCTAGTTCCATCATTCATCAAACTTGCTTAGGTTTTCAGTTTATGGATGTCAGATACATCTTTCCTTCACTGTTTGTAGTTCACTTCCAGCTTCTGTGAATTCTGGGCTGGCACACGTGTGTCTCATTTCTGATAAAAGAAGCCTCTCTATCTAATGCAGGGACTGTGGATTGCACCTTTTGCTACCAGATAAATAAGCATTTAAATCCTCATATAGTGTAATTCTTAATTTCTGTATGCTTCATGTGCTTGAGATGAGAAATGTAATCATTTTTCTGCCACTTTGCATTGGCTTGTCAATGTTTAAACATACTCTCCTTAGAAACTGGGAAAAAACTGCCTGTGTCTGATGCATTTCACTCATGCTGTATGATTGTATGAATGTAATTCTGCAGGAGTCACTGGAAATACTCCTGAATGCCTGGTTAGGAATTAAGAAGGTCTGGTCATTAGAACTGAAAGGGGTGAGAAGTCACTTTAGTTTACAAGAAGTGTATTTTGGCATGTTGCTTTATTACCAAGAGGAAATGACTCCTTTTAGCTTCTTCTTTAAACACGGATGTGTAGAGGGTGTCATAATTTGGGTAGAAAAATGTCTATGGAACCTAATCAGACATGAAAAGCTTTTCATACTTGGTATTTTTAGCAAAGTGGTTTTTTTAACTGCAGAATAATATGTTTAGATTAAATTATTTTCTGCCTTAAAATTATCATCAAATTTTCAATTCAATATGGATTTAAAGAAGTTGATGTGTGCTAGTTCCCTTTCTCTAAGTACTTGAAAGAAATGTTACAATTTTTAGTCAGCACTTTTGAATTTGCATCAGTTCCTGATCTAGGCCAAATGTCAAGTAATACTCATGTGCAGCATTCTTGTGGCACCTGATTGTGAATTCTGCCCCCACCCCGGAAGTTTTCAGGAGCTGGGTTACGTGGAGTTATTTGTCTTTTTCTGCCTTATTAGGTTACACAGGAGAAATACAGGCACCTGTTCACAGTGTACACACAGTGTACAAACAAAAAGCCAACCTGTTTTCTGCCTGCACCCTTAGTTTGACAAGTTAATTCTTGACCCTGGTGATCAAGTTACTAAAACAGATAAACAGTAAAGTTTCAACTGAGCTCCTCAAATAAATAAAATGAAGAATGTCCACTGGAGACAGCTTTAGTGATCTTTAATCCTTGTATTTAGGCTTATGCCAGACACAAAACTTGTTCAAGGTGTTCAGTAGTCAGTAAACGTACGTTTCTGCCCTCCCCCCACCTTTTTCTTTAGGAAACTCAGATAATTAGATTGTTACAATTTAAAATTAATTCCAATTTTTCCTTTTTGGGGAAATGTTTTGCAACCTGTTTGTTTTTAGATGGACATTTGTGTGTATTTGTGTGCCTTTCCAGCATCACAAGGTATTTTGCAATTGGAATTTTTAAATTAAAGTACTACGAGCATTAAAATAAAACCTAAGCATCTCTGTCCACAGTTAAAAAGCCAGGTGGAGTTCTTGTGAAGTCTTAGAAGCAGATGCTGAATCTCAAAGCTGGGGAAAAGTAACCCCAGGAGCAGTGAGGCACTGCTGAAGGGATGGTGAAGGCTCCAAGGGTTGCTGCATTTCTGGGACTGTGGAGCCTCCATCCATGGAGACCTGCAAAATTATGTGTGCAGACTCCTTAGCAACATGCTTTAACTTCAGTGTTGGAGTTGAGCTTGGGAAAAGCTGACTCCCAGAGGGACTTTTTAGGCAAAATAGTCTGGAATTTCTACATAATCTTAAATATTTTTGATCTGTGTGATGAATGGCCTGAGCTATTTTTGGCTGTTACCTTTAACTTTGTGACAAAAGGAGTTTTTAGGACTGTGTTTTTCTATCAAATGGCATTGTATTTCAACTTGTCTTCATAAATAAGTTTCATGAAAAAGGTGTATAAAATACATGTAAATCTTTGCATTACAGTTGAGTTGTTGGATTTCCTTCAGTGCTCAGTCAGTCCTTGACCAATCCTGTCCATGTAACATGTGGCTGTGAGCAGTCACCTCTGAGTCTGTGTGATGGGGGCATTGAAGCTGGTGTTGGAAGAAAAATAACTACAAGAATCCAGACTAGATTGTAAGAGGCTGAGACGAGAGATGTGGAACATCAAGCGGCTCTTCCAAATGCTGTTTATTGTCTGGATGATTTTACAGCATTCCTGGGGTAACAGAGCCTCACCTAAAGCTGCCAGCTCCAGCTTAGAGGCAAGCCTGAAGCCCCTTTAGTTCTGGGTACAATGCATTATCTGTTTCTCTTTGCTGAGCATCTTAATGCATAACAACCATTCAGCATCACCTTTACTATTGCCTATAGCCTATCATAACTACTATCATTATCATCTTAGGGTCATTACTATCCAACCACATCAGTTAGTGTGTTATAGCTCAAGCTTAAAGTTGTTTTTCTGTTTGCATGCAGTGGAGAATTCTTAGACCTTTTTTCTACTTGCTACATCGGCATGTTTGTTTGCCTATGGTATCTTCTGCTTTTCCTAAGACCCATTTCTGCTTGGTATAAACACCTTTTTTGGCTGTGGTCAACATATCCTTTGTTCTAGCCATAAAACCTCCTTCCAGCTCAACTTAACCTTTGCTTTCTTAGTTGTCCAGTAATGATCGGCTCAGCAATTCTTACTTTAGAAATCTGTTATTCTTCTATATCAAAACTTGCTTCCATCTCTATTCCACTTTCAG
Organism: Parus major; assembly: GCF_001522545.3. NCBI lineage: Eukaryota > Metazoa > Chordata > Aves > Passeriformes > Paridae > Parus > Parus major. The sequence continues at coordinate 3,929,043 of NC_031778.1, forward strand.
GCTCTGCATTCAGAGAGCTTTCTGCCAGCATATGTATCTGTGAAACTTTCTTGCCAAACTTTCATCTTTCCCAACACCAGCTTATGTAAGAAACAGACCCCCAGGAAGAATGGCTGGCCTGATGAAATATGTAAAATTTATATTTTTTTCCATTAAAGGGCATCTTTCTCCCTTGCAGGATCCATGGCATCTCTGTATGAGGCTTAAGCACAGTCTGCTTGTGTGTTTTGGTCTGTGTGCCCTCCTTGCAGGTGAAAATTTCACTCTTGATTGATATTCATCAGGTTTTAATTATTTTACTGTTTTGCCTCCCTCTGTAGATGCATGCAATCTGTCTCCAGCAATCTGCTTTCCTAGAGGTTTTCATCAAAGTACCAGAAATAATTAAAAGGTAAATCTTGTAGTCCCTGTGTGAAGATGTATCTACTTATAGGAAAACCCCAGTTTCTAACTTTTTTTACAGTAGAATGTTATCTAGATGTGAGATCTTAACTGTCAGCTGCCAGTGAGATTTGATGGTCTAGGTCCATTTGTACAATTCCAAAGGAGAGGAAATATTAACTGTTTATATATTTAAATGTCTTATAAGTGGAATGTTTCCTTTGTGTTTACAGTGGAATAAAAAATTATTTAAGTGGGAGAACAGGCAAGGAAATCGCAGAGAGCAGATCTAATCCTGGTTTATTATTTCCTAGTTTTGTTGTCAGACTGTTAAGAAGCCAGGTAGAATTCTTGTTTAGCAATTGGAGGACAAGGCCTCTACAGTTTACTTAGTACAATAAATCAGTAAAACACAGATCATGAATGCATCTTTTCAGATTCACGATAGAGACATTGTATAGTAGTTCTAATAATAGCTTGGGCTGTTAGAAAGCCAGGCCTTTAGGCTGTAGTTTTGCCTGGGTTTTTTGAAATGATTTTAAGAGCTGTCAAGTGGCCAGGCAGCCCTGAGGCTGTGAGGAACTGTCACTGTGCCACTCCTGCTTCTCTCTGCACTCTCGCTGTGCTGGCACAAGCACTGCTGCAGCTTTATGGAAACACCTGACTCATCTGGCTTCAAATGACATCTTTGTTCTGGTTCAGCTCCTTCTCCTTTCCCATTCAGTCTGACCATCCAGTCCTCCTCCTTCCATTGTGCCCCCTCCATTCACCTGTTTTGTTAAGCTTGGCTTAGTTTGTTGAAAATATCCAAGTGAGCAGTGCCATCATTACAATGTTTAGTCTATTATTGGAACTCAACATACCCTGATGTTTCATGCTGGCTTCCTGATGCTATTTGGTTTTTGCCTTTTTATATTTTCTTTACATTATTTTTTACATGATCTTTCCATAACTGTCCCTGAAGTCCTTCAAATAAAGATCTGCTCTTATATTACCTCCTTACTAAAATTATCTTGAGTTTCATCTGAAGGCTCGGAAGAAGGCAGTTCTCCCTGTAGTCCATGAAGTATCTACAGCAGGATCAAAAGGGAGTTACCTGGATTGTGAAATCACCAACTCTAATCTTTTCCCCGATCTTCAGTCTCACCTTTCTATCCTGGAGCAGGCTACACAAATGCATTGCCCCTCGTGTCAGGGCCCACTCTGCCTGCTGCTATTGAAAACTTTCCAAAATATCAAAGAGAGCTGTTTAGAAATGCTTCTAAAGGTGATTCTAGCAGATGTTTTCTCACAGCCCAGTTGATATGGAGTACTGAATAACTGACCTGGGCTTTTTAGCTCTGAGCTTCTTTCCTTCTTCTTCTCTCCCTGACTTTGTTGGTCAAGGCATCAAATGAACTGTTACTCATATGACAGCGCTTTCATAATCTGCTGCTAAATCTAAAAATCTAATGCTTTTTTACATTCCTTTATATTCCTTCCTTCTCAACCATGCAGAACTGTGTTCCAGTCAGCTGAAAGGGAATGTTTTCTCATACTGTCCCCAGCTTCACTGTGATCCAGTGATTGGATAGTTCTAAAGACAATTTGACGCAGCAAGATTGAAATGTGAAAGGAGTTTTTCTTCTTCTTGCAACTCATTCTACTTGCACAATTCAAAAGGATGGCCTGAAAGTCTTTATTTCTATTTTAATGTATCTATGCAGTGATTTTAAGGTAGAGCAGAAGATGGCTGTGAATTAGCTATGAGAAGCTGGTTTTGTGTTCATCGTGAATAACGTGCTGCCTGTGAATTGTCAGAAGTCTATCAGAAGCCTGAGACTTGAGTTTTTTTCACTTGTTCAGCTCATCATGGCTATTCTTCAGAGGGAGCAGCAGATGTGTGCATTTGCCTGAGTATAAAGTAACAGGAAGTAAGATTTTCCTTCTATCCTCATTGTTCAAACCAAGTCTGTAAGTTCTTCTGAGTCTGGAATACCATTTCAGTAGTGTTGTTTTCTACATGTAGACTTGTTTTCCAGGAAAAAAAATTATGAAGACAATCTCATTCACAGCTAGTTTTTAAACTATACTTTCATTGAATTGTAGAATAGTTTTCATAAAAAGGGATGACGAGAGTTAATCTAACCTAACCATCTGTTAAAATGAAGTTACTTAAATTAAATTTTAATTTGTAACTGGTTAACATGTCTGCATTTTTTTTGTATCTCTGAGTCCTGTGGTAGACAATTGCAAATGCATGTGCTCAGCATTTCTTGAAAACTGGGCCACTTTTATTTGTTTTTAATATCTGAGTAGAAACTGCATTCATTGCAGGTTTGAAATCCTGAGTTCAGTTTTTAAAACTTGGTGCAAAATGCTGTGGGTATGCCAGAGGAATAAAGCTACAAGAGATGAACAGGCAAAATAATCAGGGATCTAGAATAAAAAGCCCTAATGAAATTATCATTGTTTGTGGAAAATTAGCTGTATTTCATGAGGACAATGAGAGAATCTAGACTTGATGGCTGAGAGACCACTTTTGGTACCAGTGTGAGCACTGTGAGGGAAGGAGGCCTTTGAAAAAGGCCTTTCATGTTTTCTATACATAGATATTTTTAGAAAAGTAAATGGTGTTATTTTTATTCTGATTTCTAGAGGAACCCTGACTAAATGGACATTTAATTTTCCATTCCATAGGGCCAACTCATGTGGCAGTTGACCTAAACTGCTGGGAAATATTTATAGTACCACATGATCTTTAAAAATAACTTTCCAGTCTACTTTGTAGATGTCTTGAATTCTTAAAATCTTTGCTATGGTAGATAGATACCCATGACATTCGTGGAGTGGAAGGATCTCTGCTTTGCTGATTTAGGCACTTGTATTTATCATCAAGTTGATTGTATTTTATTTTTAGAATTGGAAGCAGTTTGGATGGAAATTCACCTGTGCAGCTGTAGAAGACCAAACCTTAAGTAGGTTCACTCTCTAGGGCTAAATGAGAATTCCCATGGCACGGTCTGCAGGAGTTTCCAGGTCTGCAGTGGCACACAGTCCACATTTGAGTTACCAGTGCATGGGCTTCTGGTTTTTAAAGGGTCATTATTGATCCTGTGTGACTGGGCAGGGGTGAACAGAAAACACAGCTCTTAGTAGCTCATGCACTGTTGGAATAGGTGGTGCTTGCTCCTGTAACATTAAACCTTGAACATTAACCCAAACTTTGGCTGCAGTTCACTCTCTGCAGCTCCCTGAAAGGTGGCTGTGCTCAGGTGAGGGTCGTTCAGAACAAGAGGACACAGCCTTAAACTGTACCAAGGGAAATTTAGGTTGGATGTTAGGAAAAGGTTTTTTACTGAAAGGCTGATCAAGTACTGGAATCATCTGCCTGGGGAGGTGGTGGAGTCACCATCCCTAGAGGTGTTAAAAACAGATTGGATGTGGCACTCGGTGCCAGGGTTTGTTGAGGTGTTAGGGCTGGGTTGGACTGGATGATGTTAAAGGTCTCTTCCAGCCCAGTGGTTCTGTGATTCCTCGTTAACCCCAGTGTCACCCTGTGCCTGTTCTGTAGGGTGAGGGCCGTGTTCTCACCTCATCCTCCTCCTCCTCACCGGCTGCTGCTCCCAGGGCCAGGCCACTCCCATGGAAAACTGGAGGTGTTTGTTCCCGGTGCTTTCCCTGTGTGGCTGTGGCAGGATGGGATGGAACGGCCATGGAGGGGAAAAGCTGAACAGCGCTGCTGTGGCTGTGGGCTGCCCTCAGAGAGCTGCCCTCATCCTGGGGTGAATGGAACGGGAGCCATGAGGGGATGGAACAGGAATGAGGAGGGGATGAGAACAGGAGCCGTGAGGGGATGAGAACAGGAGCCGTGAGGGGATGGAACGGGAGCCATGAAGGGATGGAACGGGAACTGTGAGGGGAAGAGAACGGGAGCTGTGAGGGGATGGAATGGGAGCTGTGAGGGGATGAGAACGGGAGCCATGAGGGGAAGGGAACGGAAGCCATGAGGGGAAGGGAACGGGAGCCATGAGGGGAAGGGAACGGGAGCCATGAGGGGAAGGGAACGGGAGCCATGAGGGGAAGGGAACGGAAGCCATGAGGGGAAGGGAACGGGAGCCATGAGGGGATGGAACGGGAGGGATGGGGGGAGGGAATGGAACTGGGCTGAGGAGGAGAGGGAATGGGAGTGATGAGGGGATGGGTTGGGAGGGAACAGGAGCAGTAACATGGAATGGGACTGATGAGGGGAGAGGGTCTAGCTGGTGCCCAAAGTGCCCCTGTTACTGCCTGTGCAGTCCTGGGCAGCTCTCAGACACTGCCCTGGGCTGCAGAACAGCTCCTGGGAATTTGGTACAGATTGACAAATAAAAGAGGAAATAGTTCTACAGAGCTGTGAACAGACCCTGATCTAATGCATATATTTATCTTTAGTGTCTTCAGAAAAAATCAGACATTTTCAATTTTTTTAAAAAACATTTTTCCAAAGGCTTTCTAAGTTTCACAGGACATAAGTCTTCCTGCATTTTCAGACTCCTTTTCCATCTTTTTACTAAGTTCTTTTCCCTTGTTTCTTCTCAAATATTTCATTTATAGCTTGCTCATCTTTTTATAGTACTAGATGTTTACGTGGCTAGAGGAACAATTACAATGATTGTATTGTGCAAGTGCTTAGTGTTTCTCCTGCTTAGACTACGTGATGTGCTGCTGCTGTTTCTTAGAAAATGACTGTGGTCAGATTGTCATCTCTTCTGTTCTGGACAGTAAGATACTGTTTAAACACTCTTCTTGTGTGTCCGGATGGGGTGGCCCTTTTCACTACTGCAAGACTTTTGGGTTTTTTTTAGCCTCTTGGCTGCCACATGACAGAGCAAGAAGAGAAGAACTGTATTGATCACAGTGATGATTGTCTTGGATGTTGTGCCCAACAGTTGTAAAAACTTATTAGATAAAGCAAAAGTCTGGATAAGCAGAGGGCCCTTAGTTTTTGCATATCTAAAACAAATCAGGTTCTGATATTTGTCCTTTATGTAAATATTAATGGGCTTAGTGAAGAGTAAATCCAGCTTTATATTTAGCTTGAAGAGCTGTAGATATTTATGTGCTCTTAAAACACACCTGTGTTTAGAAGAGATGGTGTACAAGAAACTTACTTCTTAAGGAAAATTACTTTTTAGTATAGTAATTATCCTCCCCTCCAACTTTTTGCCATCACTTTTTGTTTGGGATGATAGCATGCTGATTTCATCCTGAGAGAACTGACCACATTTCAGGGGTGGGTGACATAATTTCAGATGTAAGATAGCTCTTCTAAAGGCTTTTCCAAAGACTAGGTGCTCAGGAGAATAAATGCTATGAGAGATAACGGGACATCAAAATTTTCCTCTGACACTGCATTGTGTGTGTTTATGATTACTACCTTCTTTGCAGCTGCTTTTACTTGTGTTTTATCAGTGTTCTTCTGGATTACAGTTCAAGATAAAACATTGAAGGTTACACTGGATTTTATGTTGGTGTTCTTTTAACAACAGAAAAACAGATCTCAAAGGATGAGTGGTAGGGGATTTGTGGTGAGTTCAGAAGTAAAGGATTTAATGGCACAGTGTGAGTTTTCATAATTGCTATGTTCTTCTAAAAGTTTTAGAATAACTTACTTGGCACAGATAAATGTTGTGTTGATGTCAATTCAAGTGGATTTGGTACTTTTTAATGTCTAAGTCTTCTGCTGATATGATAAATTATTTTCAAAGGAGAGTTCATTGCATTGTTGTTCCATGTCTCAGTTTTTGCAGTGCTCCAGACAGGCTCTCTGTGAGCATGATCTTGGGCAGATCTTCATTTCAGGATAACCTTACAGACTCCCTCCCATGCTTATCCTTTGTGTCCCTTGCACTGTTTGATGTCAGATATTTGCAGCCTCTGGGTTTAATTCCTGTACATGTTCAAGTTAACTGCCCAGCACAGACACAATGGATTTCTCCAGCTCTGGCAGCAGTGGTGGGAAGCCTTTGCAGCTGGGTGCTCCTGGGCTCTCAGCAATGTCCTGAAGGAGTCATGATGGATTTGAGCTTGGCACAGGATAGTCTTGCCTGCCTTCAGGAAAATGTGTGGGTGGTTTAGGAAGAGAACACAGCCCTAACGTGTAAGCACAGCTTCTGAAATCCTACTGATCCTTTAGTCTAAAGAGTAAGTGTGGGACTCCTGGGGATGTTCTGAATACCTGTGTTCTGTTAACTGGATCTGTGCAATGTTCCAGAGGTTCTGCTGGTGGCAGACCACCTGCTGGAAGTGTTGCCTACATTTTTTTTCCCCAAACTAGTCTTGTACCTTCTCTGCATAACCCAGGACACATATTATTTTAGTTTTGTTTTGATTAGGTCTGTTTTGAAAACATGAATGGGCTGCAATTTACATAAAAATAATGTGCAGCTTACTTTTGACTGTGTCTGTTTTTAAACTGTTTTAGAAATCAATGAAGAAGTAGCCTGCTTCTGGTAGCGCTTTTTTTTTTTTTTCTTTTTTTTTTTCCCTTTTTTTCCTTTCCAAGCTGTCTTGTTGGTTAAATGATATGTACTTTTGTTGGGAGGTGAGGGGAAAGCTATAAGGTCTCCTGGCTTCTGGAATGAGGCTGTTTAGCACCAGAGCAAATTCTTTTGTCTGCCTAGAGATGGCAAGTCCTTTAAAAACCACAACAGCAACACCCAACTGAGAAATCTTGTTTCAGGTCTTCTTCTTGTGTACATCATATAAATAAATACCAAGATGAGTGATAATTTCCTTCTTCTGCAGATGTTCTACTCATGTGTTTTCCATTTCTTTCCATTAGTATAAGCTGTTCTGGCAGAACTGCTGGTGTATTAAAATACAAATTGATTAGGAGCGTGAGTGTGTGGGCACACACACACATATATGAATCTGAAATTTGCAGGTCAAAGCTTAGAGAAAATTTACACTTTACATGGGAATGTTTGAATGCTGCCAGTACTACCTGTGCTTTAGAAAAGTATTTTATATTAGGCTTTGCTCCTGTGAAATTCAAAGTCATTGATTAGACACTTGAGGAGCCAAGGTTAAGTGCTGGTTTAATTACTTCCTTCTTTTGTAAGTGAGGTGGTTGTTACTGTGACAGTGAGCATGAATAGCTATGACGTTAACAGCCTGAAATAGCTTTTTATTATTATTTGAATTGTTGGGTTTTTTTTTCCTTTAGCTGGAAGTTGTTTAAAATGTCTCTGGTGCTGTTGCCCCCAATCCAGATGGCTTTTTGCCTTTGTTTCAGTTCCTAGTTGTGATATTGTTAGTTAGTTACCAATGCCACCACACATGTCCCAGATGGGGCTGTGACTCAACCCCAGAGCTGCTGTGGATTGGCAATCTTGTGTTTCTCAGGATAAAAACTGGTTCTCTCTCAGCTCCTGTGATGTCAGCTCACGGGGCAGGAACAGGGTGCTGGCTGCAAAACACACTGACCCGCTTCCGTGAGGAAGGAAATATTAAGTAAGTGCCTGAGAGCAAGAATAACTCCTCAGCATGCTCAGATTGGCGACATGGCTTCTCTTCCCTTTTTAATTGAAAATGCAGATGGAATTTTAAAAGGTTCTGGTGTCTGTGCTGGAAATCTGTAATGATAAACAAATCTTAAAAGGACTGTGTTGTCATGTTTGGGCTCCAGGATATGGAACAGCATTTTTAGGTCTTGTTTCTTTGAACATTTTAAACTCTTGTTAATGCATTGAAGTGGTTTCAACAACTGCAACTGTGAAAAACATCCGAAAGAGGATGAAAATAGAAAAGATACGCTGAATTAAAGCAGGGATGAACTATATACAAAATAACTATATAAAACAGATTTCCTTACTGCTGTACCTGTCCAAGTAATGCTTTGTAATGGAAATAACTCCTTATTTTACCCTCATGACCACAGAAAATAATTGCAAATATGTGTATCCAAATATGAAAAAGTATATTATTTTTATTTTTTGCTGACTGCTAATTTCAGTTACAACAGAATTGCAGCCAGCATTTTATGAATACAAGTAACTGAATGGAGGAAAACAAATAGTATCCCATTAAAATAGTAACTTGTGGAAAATATACTGATTGGTAATGAGGAATTTCACATTTTGTCTGGGTGTGTTTTTTGGGCAGATGCTGTGTTATTCCAATAATGTAGTCTGTGCTGGGTGTAATGATGGGGTAACATTTTACTTCTTTCCTTTAGACAGCTCAGAGCTCACATACCATGCTAAACTTCACACATCCAATGATGAATGGATGGATTTGTAGACTGTAGTAGTTCATATAAAATACCTTCATATCTGATTTGTTATTTTTACCACATCACAACCTCCAATTATTTTTGCTTTAATTCAATCTGCTCGGTGTAGTGGACTTTTTTGGAGGAAAATGTGGACATGATGGTGGTAAAACTATTCTTTGATGATGATGGTAGGAGCTCCCTAATTATTGCTTCTATTGAGAAAAAAATGGTTTTCCTTATGTACTTGCACTTCCTGAAATTTAGAGGTCTTTTGTTTGGCGTTAATGAAAACTCTGCTATATTTCTATCTAGTACAAACAAAATATGGAGTGGTCCATGCATTGGTGTGGTTACATGATGTGTTGGCAGCTTGTGCTGGTCCTCACAGCTTTTCTAAGACCAGATGGGAAGGTGTTGGAATGATTTGGGTCCTGTTATTCAGTGTATTTACGTGTCACTTAGAGTGGGATGGAGTGTGTTGTCAAATACCTGAGGCAGCTTTGAACTGGCAAGTGGATTTTTGTACTGCTGGCATCCTCTATTATCCATTGTGGGGAAGGACTAATTGAAATATTGGAAAGCTGCAAGTGGAGTTGAATATTCTGCCATCTTCTGTTAAAAGGGGGGATTTCCCACATCTTGTGCTGTCCAACAGAAATTCAAAAGATGTAGGGGTAACTTGTCTGTCAGAGTGCTTTATAATAGTGTTTTCCAATGCTCCCCATCCCTTTGACAGCGGAAGAGCATTGCCTGGATGAGGAGAAGGGTAAATCATTCAGTGAGCCATGGCTGAAGAGAAAACTCAGCTTTAGAGAGTGGTAATCACAAAAGAAGACTTGGAAGGTCAGAAAAACTGGTGATAGCATTAGGAGTAAATGAAAATGTGCTGAAATACAAAGGACAGGCAGTCAGGAAGGCAGAGGAGTGAGCTGGGGGAGATCATGGGCAGGGTTTCCTCCTGCCCTGTCATGGATGCAGTTCCCACAGTTGGTGGAGTTCAGTGATCCTTCTCTAAGGGTGAAATTGAGATAAGTGTTTGTAGAGGAAAATGGCACTTTCTAGTAGAGTTGAAGAAATTTTTCCTGCTGTTAATACAGATTTTCACGTTGAATGTCACTGGCCACATTCATGAACAACTAACAGGAAATTTGCAAAAAAATAAAATAGTGAAACTGATCATGAGGTTTCATATGAAATATTGCCTCATCCAAGAAGTTTAGTTTGATTGTGTTTTACACAGGTAAAGTTTTAAAGACAGCTTGAAATGAATTTCTAACTTTGTTTCAGCTAACCTCTAATTAGATTTTTCTCTTATTACTTAGTTTTAATGATATAAACATCTCAACGATAATGCTTTGCCAGGCAAATACTTTTATTTTGTTAAATAACATTAATGAGTAAAACTATGCTTATGTATTTGCAATACTGGCATTTGAGACCTCAGAGTTGTAAGCTGAGCTGCACAAAGCAGGCTTATGTAAACCTTCCAAAGACTTTAAAATGTGTGTCTAATTATAGAAGGTTAAATATACTGAATTTTAAGTTTTTTTTTCCCCTAAGGCCATGTGGTTATGATATTGAGATTCCATAATGCCTCCCGCCGTGACAGACAGCCTTGACATCTGGGCAGTGGATTCACAGATTGGTGCTGATGGCTCAATATCTGTGGACTTCCTGTTGCCCACTGGAATCTACATCAACCTGGACGTCCCTCGAGATGCCACCATATCTCAGATTAAACAGGTAACACCAAATGGGCAGTTAACTGATGTTTGGAATGAGGCCTGGTTCTGATTTTGATGTACCCTCTGGCAAATCAAGTCATGAATTTTGACAGAGAATGAGGAAATGAGGTACTGAAGGCACGTGCCCAGCAGATTGATTGATAAAGAAGTGTGTGGGTGGGGGGTTAGCACTGGGTTTGGGCAGATGGCCAGGTTTGGAAAGTGGCTTCTTGCTTCAGCAGAGATTATTCTAATAGCTGTATGTTTTACTGTATTGCTACTCTAAAGCTTTTTCTAAGATGTTGATAATCCATTGTTTGCTGATCTAACGTTTCTCTGATCAGATTTTTAGTGCAGAAGTCACAGATTGGGCTCCTGCTTCTGTTGGCTGGCACCAAAGATAATTGCTTTAAAAACTGTCTGCTACTTCTTAAAGGTTTTGTACAAATTGGGGCATCACTTAAAGCGTGAGGGAATGTCCAAGTGAAAGGAAGGAGAGAATGTAAGGAAGTGACCACAGATACTAAAAAGCAATTTACTGACCTTTGATCAGATAATGGCCATGTGAGGACATTGGGAAAAGTTACTGAGGAATTAGCCAGTGAATGAATTACAGCACAGACTAACCTACTTTTAATACAATAAGTGATTTCAAGTGATAAAGAATTTAAAAACAAACATATAAGTGACAGCAGTAAGAGTTTTGAACCCTGTCTGGTTTTTTTGTCCCTGGTGGGACATGGAAACTTGACATGCCATAACCCTGTACTGTTGATATTTAGCTGTTTTCCAAAGGCAAGAAATAGTGATGCTAACTATGGAGATCTGTCCTGGAAATCACTCAAGATAGAGACTAAAAGTGAGACAAAGTAAACATATAATGATATAGAGTGATAAAAAATAAACAAGTTAGCAAACATGTTTCTATTTTTTGAGAACATAAATTGAAATGACTGTTGCTGTCAGGGCCTTAAGATATGACCCTGTTTTCTGTTTTGTCTCTTTTTTCATTTATTTCTTTGTTTTCATTGCAGCTGTTATGGAAGCAGGCACATTCCTACCCTCTCTTTCATCTCCTCATGGAGATTGACTCTTATATGTTCTCATGTGTGAATCAGACTGCTGTGCATGAAGAATTAGAGGATGAAACACGGAGACTTTGTGATGTTAGACCCTTTCTTCCTGTCCTTAAACTAGTGACAAGGAACTGTGATCCAGGAGAAAAGTTGGATTCCAAAATAGGTGTCCTTATAGGCAAAGGTAATTCCATTTTATTGTTTTTTTTAAAAATGAGGTTAAACTTTTTTGTGTGTGAGGGTCTTAATTGGGTAAGTAGGAGTGGATTTTTAAAAAATATATATTAAAAATTCAGTATTTCCCTTTGTCAAACAAATACTGATATAGTTGGAAAGAATTTAAATACTCAAAAAGAAGCACATAAAAGTTGTTTAAAGCTACTTTCTGTATTGTATTTCATTGTTGTATTACTACACCAATCAGGAACAAGTTTTATTTTGTAGATGAGGAGAAAATATATATTATTATTACTAAGTGAAGAACTACATAATTCTTGAGCAGTGTTATAATAAATAACCAGCAAATTGGATACTCAGAAGGAATTAGAAATTATGATTTTATTATACGTGGTGTCTGAGTTGGTTAACAACGATTCTTGTTTTTGCTCTCAATTGTGACACCGATTTTCATCAAACAATGAGAAGCTATTTTTAAAGATTTCACAGTAACTTATTCTTAATGTTATTTCAGAATTTTCAGCTTTTAAATCTACTCTGCTTGGTTATACAATCAAGATTGACAGGGTCATATGAGGTCATACCTCTTGTTTTAAAACAATGAGCCATTGTTAGGTCTCTTATAAAGACTGCAGGTTTTGTTTAGATTTCAGCAGTACACTGTCTGCCTATTTGTTAGAGCTGACAATGGGAACAGTTGGTCAGTTTAACCATTCAGACAGATCCTGATGGATTTGGAGAGATTCACATTCTGTGATTGAATATTTGAATATCAGAGCTGTGTGAGACCCTGCCTTATGCAGCCCCTATTCTGTACCTTAGCAGGGAAAAAAATGTGTTCCTGTCTGAGCTTCTAAACTTAGTGCTTTTTTCTCAAAAGATGCTTGGTGCTTTGTGTGATTTAGACCATGTCCTTCAAAGTTCACGAGTGAAGATAAAGACACTTGAAGGCCCTACATGTCCTGAAGTACCAAAAAGTCACAGCTTTCCATTGTATCATAGGAACATGGGCTGGTTTGGGTTGAAAGGAACCTTTTAAAGGTCCTCTCGTTCCACCCCCCTGCTGTGGGCAGGGATACATTCAACTGAACCAGATTGTTCAGGGCCCTGTGACTGACCTTGACTGTGTCCAGGATGGGGCATCCACCACCTCTCTGGGCACCTGGTGCTAGTGTCTCACCACCCTCCTTGTAAAAAAATTCTTTAAATCTAATCTAAAGCTACCCTCTTTTAATTTAAAAACTCCCCAGAGCTTGCTTTTCTCCAGACTCTCTGAGCCTATCTCCATTGCAGAGGTGCTCCATCCCTCTGAGCCTCTTTGTGACCTCCTCTGGATTCTCTCCAGAAGGTCCCTGTCCCTGCTGTGCTGGAGGCCCCAGAGCTGAGTGCAGCACTGCAGGTGGGCTCTCACCAGAGCAGAAGAGAGGGGCAGAATCCCCTCCCCTGCCCACCTGCCCTCAGTGTTTGTGATGCAGCCTAGGACACATTTGGCTTTCTGGGCTCTGAGTGCTCATGGCCAGGTTATGTCCAGTTCATCCACCAGCACCCCCAAATCCTCCTGGGCAGGGCTGATCCCCCAGCCTGTGTTGATACTGGGGGTTGCCATGAGCCAGGTGCATTTGGTCTTGTTGAACCTCAGTGGGATTCCCATGTGCCCACTACTTGTGCTTGTCCAGGTTTCTCTGGCTGTCATCCCATCCTTCAGGTATGTCACCACATTGCCCAGCTTGGTGCCATCTCCAGCTCTGTTGAGGGTGCCCTCAATCCCTCTGTCAATGTCATTAGAGAAGATATTTAAGAGCACTGGTCCTAGCACACCCTGAGGGATGCTGCTTGTCACTCGTGTCCGCTGGGACTCTGAGATGTTGACCGTGACCCTCTGGATGTGACTGCCCAAACAATTTCACTGAGCAGTCCACCAAACACATCTCTTTCCAATTTAGACAAGGCCTTTATGGGGCCCGTGTCCAAGGCCTTACAGAAGCTCACCTAGGTGACATCCACAGCCATCCCCTTGTCCACTGATGTCATTCAGTCACAGAAAGCCACCAAGTTGGTCAGACAGGACTTGCCCTGTGTATTCTTCAGTTATGTGTCTTGGAAAAGGAACTTTACTGGTCTTGGATTGGTAGAAATTTCAGTCATGTAATTTTGACTTGAGTAGAAGATTTTCTTTTTTCACTTTTAAACAAAATTAAAAAGGATGATGTCATTTTTCTAGTGATTAGAAACACCCCATAGCTTGCAAGCAGTTCTGCTCTGCATTTACTGTGCTTTTTTATATTTTCTCTTGTGAGGAGAGACTTAAAACTTTCCAAACTGTCTTGAACTCAGGATGAGGTTGGATTTTCCAGTTCATAGTGCCTAAAATTCATGGTTAAACACCATGAACCCATGAACATGGTTCATGGTGTTTAAAATAAACACTCATGCCAGGTTACATGGGAATTGTGCAAGTAGCTTTGGAAGTCCACTGATGTCCAGGACAGTGTAGAACCCAGCTCAACTCTGAGCACCCATTTTGGATGGGATATCTGAAAGAAACCACCTGTGTCACCTTAACTTAAAGCTGATAGAAGTTTAAATGGGATGGGCAGCATTTGTACATCTGTGTGTATCCTTTTGCTTCCTTGAATTCTTTCAGGTCTCCATGAGTTCGATGCCTTACAAGATCCTGAAGTGAATGACTTCCGAGCTAAAATGAGGAGAATCAGTGAAGAAAAGATTCAGTCTCTTGTAGGTCTCTCCTGGATGGACTGGTTGAAGCACACTTACCCACCAGAGCAGGAGCCTGTTATCCCAGAGAGCTTCCAAGATAAACTCTACAGTGGGAACCTTGTAGTGGCTGTTCATTTTGACAACTGCCAGGTAGGAATGGTTGTTCATCATGTTTCATGAGCTGTTCTTGATCCAGGTCTGAATTAGAATGGATTGCTTATGGATATAAATGAAATAGAACACTTACATTATGGTGTTTACTTTGAAATTCAAAGTCTTTCACCAGGATCCTTGATTCTTGAAAGAAAGTGAGAATGTGACCCTATGGTTAATTGAACTTCTAAAGTCTAATTACAGTTCAGCTTCTAAAGGTAAAATGTACAACTTATATCTTCTGTATTACTACACGTTTGTTTAAATGTGATATGTGATTCAAAGTTGTCAGGAGTTTTTTTGGCCAACTGTTCCTGTGTTGCTTCACTTACATTAAGTTTTAAGCTCAGTTCATCAGAGATTGCTGGTAATTGGGAGGCACCATATTCAACACACTTGTCTCTGTGTGTGACTCACTGAACATCTTTGGGGTTGATCTGCTAATTAGATTGAGAAATAATTTTTTTTTAAAAAGAAATTTGGTATTCCCTTTACTGGAAATGCACATAGAAAACCATAACACTGAGACTTAGAGTTAGCTATTTGTTAAGGCTAGCAAAACCTTTAAAATAAAACCCCCTTTATTTTCTACCAGGAAAACCTGGAATGTTTTATCATGAGTTTTTATGATGTTGCTATGACTCTGCCTGAGTCCTCTATATCCATTACCCTATTTTGCACTCTGCTCTTTTGGGTAACCATGAATGATCAGCATTGGAAACCATAAAAACTTACAGGTGTGTAAATACATCAGGCTAGATTTGATGTCCATTTTGACTCAGGTACAAGAGGCTGATTTTCTAATGATTCAGATGATTTTAGTTGCAAAGCTGCACTACTTCTAGCACTATCTTTTTAAACTTAAAAGGTTTAAAATGGTACACACATCTGCCCCTGGAAACATTAAATGTAGAGGTAAAAGCTAAATTGGGTCAGCAGTAACCCAAACTGATGTTGGATTGAAAAGTGTTTTATGACAAAACCTTTTCCAGTCCTCTTCAGCTTAACAGAGAGCCTGTAGTTGTGCAGGAGTGAGATTATCTTCAGCCCTTGATTAAATACTACATCTATATGCATATGCTGACAGGACAAAAGCACTGCAAAAGTTCTTGCTGGTGCAGAATGTATTTGCCTGCCACTATAATAGCATAGGCTGCTGACATTTCAAATGTTTCAAATGCTTCTGCTGCCAGCTCTGACCTTCAGAGCTATTAACAGTTCAAATCTGACCTGCTTTTTAGAGCAGTAAACTCTGTTCCAGACTTCATTACTTGCACTGAGCACTGGAGTCATCCCAGGAGAATTAAAGAGGAAGGTGTGGGGACTCTTCTGTCAACTCTTGCAGCTGCAAGATTGAGAGAAGGAAATATTAAAGTACTTTTTGTCTGGAAGGTGTGGGTGAGCTGTAAGGGCTCTGTGGTTGTCTCTGGATCTTGACACTGCTCCCCATCTCTGTGACATGTCTGTTAAGGTCATATGGGGAGCAAGGCTGTCAGAGAGCACCAGCTTCCTGGGAAGAAAAGGTGTTACTCCCTGTCTATCACTAGCAGTTATGGCAGGAGATGAAAGCCTTCACACTGTGGCAGCTTTCTGAAAGGGGGAAGCTGTTGTGAGCCAGGCAGAAACTGAGAAAACACAGAATTAATTTAGTGTGAGTGTGTGGAGTTCGCTTGTTCCATTCGGGCAGCTTGGCTTCTTACCAGTCTGTATAAATAAAGCACAAGTCAAAAGACTCTAAGCAGACAACACTTCACATTTGTCAATATCTGGGTTTAGGGTGCTTACATCTTCAGAACTGGGCATGTAAGTAAAAAAAACAACAAACCAAAAAAAAAAAACCTTGAAAAAAATAAAACAACAAGACCCCAGGATCTCCTGAATCAACCTTTGCAAATAAACCTGTATAAATCATAATGTGATAGATGAAGGGAGATAAAAGATTTCACAGAAGATCTTTGTACTTTTAGGAACTTGAAATTAATTTAAACCTTCTTTTTAATTTGCAGAAGAGAGTAACTTCTTACCTCAGTATTTTTAGAGCACATCAAAATTAGAGATCCTTTGGAAATAGGTCAATAGCCTCTAAGGGTTTTAATTAAAAACATTCTTTAAAAATGCAGTCTTTCCACGTTGTGTTCAGAGTGCTGCATGTATTGGCTGCCACTCCTCTTTTCTGCTCTCTTCCCAATGTGGTGATGGTTTTCTACGTAAATCACATTCACAGTTTCTTCTTCTTTCTTACTTGAAGCTTTTGCTTGTGAGTTCAGTGATACTTAGAAAAAGGATAACTTGCTACTGGCCAGAAAAATGAAAAATTAACACATCTAGTACTGCTAAATACTTTGAAATGCATTGTGATTTATTGTCTCCCTCATTCAGCATTCCAACAATACATTACTCTAGAAGTGTTTAAATCACTGCTAAATCAAATAAAGGCCTATGTTTTAAAAAGTTCTTCTGATAATATAAAAGTTTCGGAATTAACATCTAACAGCTTTTAGGGTGTCTGTTATTTTGATTGTCATAATAATCAGACTTTAAATGTTAAAATAGTCTGGATTTAACAGTTATTATTTCTACCTGTTTTATTATGTGTGCTAAAATCTTAGCCTTGTGTGTTTGCCTATGACAACTTTGACCTTCAGTATTTCTGTTTGTGTTTTGTTAGGATGTATTTAGTTTCCAGGTGTCTCCTAACATGAATCCTATCAAGCTGAATGAACTGGCAATCCGAAAACGTTTGACTATCCATGGAAAAGAAGATGAGGAAGTTGATCCTGCTGATTATGTGCTGCAAGTTAGTGGAAGGCTGGAATATGTCTTTGGTGATCACCCATTAATTCAGTTTCAGGTACACAGAATTTTTTGGAACTTGATGTAACAATTCTCTGCTGCCTTGGCCAAAGGTGCTTCCTCCCATTCCACTACTGAACAGCAGCATCTCCCTCCTGGTGTCTGCAGCCCTCTGCAGTTGTAAAACACATGTGATGAATTTTTTGTTTCTTTGGTTTGGAGGTTGCTGTAGAACTATTCTGCTGGCTGCTAACAGCTGTTTTCCCTGGCCTTTCAGTATATCCGCAACTGTGTGATGAGCAGGACCCTTCCCCAGCTGACACTGGTGGAGTGCTGCACCATAAAGAAGATGTGTGAGCAGGAGATGATTGCCATAGAAGCTGCCATAAACCGAAAATCCTCCAATCTCCCTCTTCCTCTGCCGCCAAAAAAAACAAGAGCAACAACTGTGAGTTCATAGGGAGAACGTCTGATACCAAAAGGGAACCAGGGGGACATAAATTACAGTGCCTGGGACTTGTGATGTCACTGCTGTGTCCCAGTGTAGCCCACCTGGGTCGACTCAGAGCCTCCTGTTGATTGGGAGATTTAAACAGAAACAGAAATGTGGACAGGTCTTTGCTCTATTACACACTCTGGAGTTATTCAGAATGAACAATCAATTTTGAATTGTCAGGAGATGTAGTACACGACATAGGTTCTCACCCCCAGCTCTCTTCCAGCTGAGTTTTTACTTTGTCTACTCTTGTAGCTGTGGCAACCAATTTATCTTAGAAGATTTTAAATTTATATTTTTAACTGCATTTTTTTGGTTTGTATTTGATATTTTTTGCTTAAAATGCTTAGCTTACAAAGTAGGTCTCAATGTTACAGTGGTGAAGAATGAACTTGTATCTTTGTTTCTCTTCTCAGAGTGTGTGGGATATTTCTAACCCATTCAAGATTATTCTGTTAAAGGGTAATAAACTAAACACAGAAGAAAATGCCAAAGTAAGTAATTGTGTCTGGTATCTGACAACATCCTGTTCATCATTTTAATGATTTTCAATGCTAAGTGAACTCAAATCATACAGATTTCAGCATTTTTATTTATTCCCAATATCATTAGTCACAATCTGGCTTTATTGCTAAAATATTCCTTTATTGCCTGAAGTTGGATATGTGCTAATCATTGTGGCAGTATGGTATAAGTGTTCATTGGTTTTTGATTTTTTAAAACATGGTTTCTCTAAAGTGCTGATAGTGGTGTGAAATTAACTCATTTAAAATAGATTGTCATAAACACCTGGCACGAGTAAATTAAATGTTAAAGGCTTCAAAGTGGTATTTTTGTAGTCCTGAATATATTCTCTATGCCTAAACTTGGACTGTGTGCTTCTATACAATATGTCTTTTATTTTCTACACATAAGGAACACAAAGAAAGAAAGCTGGAGTATCATTTCCTGTAAAAATATACATGACTGGGTTACTGACTGCTGTATAGACCACAAGTTGTTAACACATGGGAATTTATTGCACAGTTACCTCAATGCCTTACAAAACACTTGCCTGTGAGGTAGAACAGCATTAAACTCCTTTATTTGGTTTAGAGATCAGTAAATTGTGTAGCCACTCCTGTGGTTAACCATTGATATTTGCTGTTCTCATGCTTTATTCAGGATACTTGGTGCATTTTTTTCATTCAAAACCGTTGTTACAGCCTCCTTGTAAATTAGCAAACCTACATTTTGGTCAACACCAAAAAGAAGTTTTACATTACAGATAAATGAGCCATAGTTACCTTTTAATACCTGAGACAGTGTGATTGTGGAAATGGATGGCTGCAAAACCAGCTGTTTCCCTTTTCTTTGTCTAAATCATTATTTAGCTAATTCCAATATCTTCTTAACTCTATTCAGTAAACTCTTACGTTTTTAAAACAAAAGATAAAGGAGCCATTGGATTGTGCAAGCAATGTAGCTATCAGGAGTTCCTAAGGTGTTTTTTCATGCTTAGAAAAGTGACTTTTGGTTAATTTCAGTATGCTTTTAGGGGAAAACTAATCAAAATATTCTCTCAGCTTGAGAAGAAACAGGAAAAATGTGCAGTTCTTTTGTATTGGCATCTGTGGGCAACATCTAAATGTTTGTTTTGAATGCTTTTTTTAGTCTCAAAGAATGAAAAGTTCAGTGGGTAACCCAGAACGAGAATGAATGCAATGACCCTGCAAACCTGTGCATGTTTCCCTGCCATGTCTGTCTACAGTGTTACAAAATTGTCACTATTGAGAATGTATTTGTTTTCCAGTCCTGATTCTAAGGCTGTTTAATTCACTGCCATTGTTCCTTTAGCCCCACTGTGCCGTGGATAAGCCAATATTCATCCATTTCTGCTGAAACCACCACCAAAGTTCATAAATACAGTGTTTGTAGCAGGGAACAAAACATCTGTCAGCTGGGTAGCACTGCTGCAGTGTGAGCTGGGCTGGGGACATCCACCTGGGGCACAAGTGACCTCACCCAGCAGTCCAACACCCCATTTTCCAAACACGTGGCATTGGAAATTGCTCTTCTTTTGTCTTGCTCTTTGGTCACCTCATCAGTACACACCATTTCATTTGTAAAAGGGGCATGGCAGAATGAAAAGAAAAAAAATTGGGATACAATCCCTTACATTAACAGGATCAGAAGCCATAGAATGAAAGAGGTGAATTCTTTTTTGACTCAAAACCACTATCAAATTTAATATCTCTCTCTTTCCCTTGCAGTGCTCAGCAATAAAATGAGAATTCCAAGGGAATGTGGGGAAGGTTGATTCAGGAGCAGAGGGAACCTGAAACATCAGAGCACTTTTACACATTTAACATTGAGAACTTTTTTTTGGTGTTGACCACAAGATTACATTTATGGGTTTTTCTTGCTCTGTGTCTCTTTTTCACACTGGTATTTTGGAAGGCCACTTGAAAAGAAGTTGGCTCATTTCACTGTGCAGTTTTCTGTGTATATATGTTATTGAACAGAAATGTAGAAATGAAACAAAAAGATGAACAGGAAAGCATCTTAGCATTGACCCGAAACTGAGTTTAATTTCAGTGCCATCACTGCAGCTTCTTCTCTAGTTGTCCTTCTCCTTTCCTGCTCCTTATTTTCATTGTTCAAGCTACCTGGTTTTGTTGGTTTCTGGGTACTAAAGACAAAAAAAACCTGGAAATCACATACATTGTCATTATTATTACAGGTGACTCCCGCTGTTAGGGTCAGCAGTGTTCCCTCTAAACTGTTTGGAAATAGTTTAAATAAAAAATGAATTTTTTCTTAAGCTGAAAAAAACCCCCAAACCTTTCTCACTTAGAAGCACAAATTGTTTCTACCTGGAGATTTTAATTTGTATTCAGAAAATTAGTCTTAACTTCTTCATTCTGCTTAGTTGTTTGTTTGATGAAATTCATATGTGTGTGTGTTCTGTATATTATTCTATGCATAATTCTGTAGGTTCTGTGACAAGCTTAAAATCTCTCATTTCTTTATGGCAGGTTCATGTTAGGGCTGGTCTTTTCCATGGCACAGAGCTCCTTTGTAAAACAATTGTAAGCACAGAAATATCTGGGAGAAGTGACCACATTTGGAATGAAGTGCTGGAGTTTGAAATCAATGTCTGTGATCTGCCAAGGATGGCTAGGCTCTGCTTTGCTGTTTATGCTGTCATGGATAAGATGAAAACTAAAAAGTCTACCAAGGCAATGAATCCTTCCAAATACCAAACCATTAGGAAAGCAGGAAAAGTGGTAATTATTTAATTTGTTTTTCTTGAGTGACCTCCTAATTATATCAAAATGAGCATCCAGAAGTCTTTCCTTGTCCTCATTTTAGTGCTCAAGAATGCAAAATTAAAAGAAAAGGTACTTAAAACAGCGTATATATTAAGAATTGCACATCTTGGTATGAAAACTTTTGATACTTCTCAGTGATTAATTACTTTTCTGAAAGATATCACCATTTGAAAAAAAAAACAACTCAAGTCACCCTCTCAATTGTATGTATATTACAGTGTTTTCTGTGTAGTAACATTTGCTGGCATCTTCATTTCCATGTGACAATTCTTTCCCTTGGCAGCATTATCCTGTAGCCTGGGTAAATACCATGGTGTTTGATTATAAAGGACACTTGAGGATTGGAGAACTGGTACTGCACAGCTGGTCATCATTTCCTGGTAAACCTCAGCTTTTCAGATTTGGACTTTAAGTGTGGCAGAGTGTGGGATCCAATAGCAGAAGATTTACTGTATGCATGTTCAGTTCTCTTGTAATAATCTCTTTATTACTTGTAATTTTTATGTGGATAAATATACAGCATTTTAATCTCTTTCAGGAAAGTATTGTTTAGCAAGAAACAGGAAGAGCAAGAGCCTGCTTGGAGCTAGTGTTCTAAAAGTTTCATTTGCTATGGAAGGAAAACCACATGAAATAAATGCATGTTTATATCTGATGTTACTTGCTTTTGAGGTGCAGTTTAGGCTTCATTTGGTTCCTGTGCCATGCACCCCAAATTAAATAGATCAGTTATAATGCAAGCGATAATATGTGCATCAGCAAAAACTGTGAAGTAGAATTTTGTCTTCTCCCTGATACTGAGATCAGTCCCTGAGAGTGCCTGGAGCCTCTGTGTCACTCTTGATCCCATCCTGAGGAATGCTGTCCCAGCCTGGCTGGCCTGAAGCTCTGCTCCATTTGATCCAGAGGGTGTCTCCTGCTTTGCAGAAGCTTTAGATCTCTTAGGATTTGTTTCAGTGTAGGGAGAGATCAGCTTCACTGACTATTGTGTTTATTTTAGGAAATCAGTTTCTCATGGGGTGATAATCCAACATTTTGGAATGCAGGAGGTGGTTTATGCTGGAAATACAGAGCATTGCACTGAAAGTGTTGTGCAGCAAAACGTGCTCTGTCCATTTCATAAGGCAGTGACTTCTTACTGCATGCCTGGCCTGTAATATTAACTGTTCTGTTTGTGTTTCAGACGAACTTGAAGAAATGTTGAATCCCATGGGAACCGTCCAGACCAACCCTTACACTGAGAATGCAACAGCTTTGCACATTAGATTTCAGGAATATTCAAAACAGCCTATTAATTATCCTCCCTTTGATAAGGTAAGGGATGACCCAAAGAGCAGTCATGAATGCTTATGTGGAAATAGCTGTTCCTTCTTTCCTTTCAACTCTGCCCTTTCCAGTGAATTCCCCTTTCCCTGCCTTTTAGTCACCATACTGCAGTTTGGTATGTGCTTGACTTCAGGGTCTATTTTGAAGATGTGCACTTTTAAAAGTGGTCTGTACATGGTCTTTTGAAGGTCAAAAGCAAATCAGTTTCCCAAAATATGAATGATCTTACAAAAAGCTAAATTTATCTGCTGTTCTGGAAACCTTCAAACTGGGCTTGCCTGTGATCTATAAAGATTTGTTCTTTCTTGGTACAAATGTGTGTTACCCGCTCTTTGGGAGACTGCCCTATGAACTCGAGTACTTTAAAGGATAAATGGACTCTTAATACTGTGTGCAAAGGGATTTCTGAAGATCTGCTCTGGGACTGAATCCACTGAAGTGGCCCTGCAGTTTTCTACAGATGAAGATAAGAATATTTGGAATATGTGTGGCTATTTCTGTAGTGTGAAGGATAGATGAAAAGTTGTTCAGAAACTAGCAAAAAAAGCTAAGACCTGGAAACAAGTAATGAAATAAGTCTTAAAACAGACTGCTAGTAATACATTATAAAAGTCAGGCTTAACTCATATACACATTAATCTGAATTTTGGTTTGGGGAAAGTCAGTAACAACCCAGAGAAATTGCCTTTTTTTTTTTTTTGGAGGATTTTGAACCTTTGAGTGGCATGGACAAAAAGACTGAAATTGCCAAGTTTTATCGTCTTGTTCAAAGGCAGACTTGGGATTTAAGGTTCATAAAAATGAAATCAAGTAACAAGATAGGGTTTCTTTTGTTTCAGTTTGGGTTGATAGTGTTTCCCCCTCTTTGTCAACACAGTACTTTTTCTTTTATTCAAACAGCATTGGAAATGCAGTGAGAGCTAAACCAGAACTGACCAATTGCTGCCTCATTTGTGGCTGACCAGTTCACACTTCATAGTGGACATATTTTATCCAGTTTTGGTATTGCCTTATTTATAATGCTTTAAATTTTTTGCTCATTGCACTTACATGTATTTAATTTCTAAAGAAAAAAAATGACATACATATTACAGAGGGGCTAAGTAAAAGTGTTTATCTTTAGTAATCACATATTTGTTCTGGCTCTGATGTTTCTTTTCTTTGTCCCTGCAATACCGTGTTCTCAGGAAGTTAAAACCCTGGGCTGAATACAGCCAGTAGATTTGACTGGGTTAGCCAAAGTGTAGTGACATTAAGGTGTAATGGTCTTCATCCCTTGTAGCTTTCAGCTACATTCAACTCAATCTCCTAAAGATTCTCTTGGTGCAGGTTCTGTTGAATGAGGAGTGACGTTGCAGCTGCTGGAATTACATCAGCTGAGGATCTATCTCTCACAATGCTCCAGCTGAGACTTGCTTGCTCTGTGGCTGCTTCTCATTTTCCCAGTGTTGTTGCTTGTTTCTGCCAAGAAAACAACGAATGAGATGCCAGATTTTTGTTAGGGGAAACATAATGTGCAAAAATAGATCAATCTTTTCCATCATATCATCAACCTGCTTGCACAGTGAGGAGCTGTTTGATGCTGAGGGAGCAAAAGTGCCTGGACCAGGGATAAGAAAGTTGTCTGAGACAGGAGCCATGTGTGGGGCTGGTCCATGGCCAGTGCTGCAGGCACATTGTGGGGCTCAGGGTTCACTCAAACAAAGCTGGACTTGCAAAGACTTTGAAAGTTTATTTGCAAACAGAGTAACTCTGCAAAGCACTGGGAGGCAAGAATCAAGCATAGAATTAGGACACTGTGGTTTTGTTTATGCATGTTTTCACACAGAGTATGTAAATAAGCTTTGTAGCCAAGTAGCAGATTTAATCCATGATATTAATGAGAGTTTCATACAGAGAAAAGAAATAAAACAGGTTAGGATGCCTTTCTAAGGATTTTAGCTGCTGGGTATTTATACTCTGATTATTGCAATCTTTCGTTGTTTCTCGTGTTGTCTGAGTGAAAACAGCACAAGTCTTGCTGGACCTGGGGATGCTGTTGTATTCCTGGGTCATAGAAAAGGCAGATCTCTCAGAGCAAGGAGATGCTGGAGTTCCTTGGACTTTTCTCTTTATTGAGATTTTATTTTATGATTTGTTCCTCAAAGCAGCTGTGGATAGACATACTGGGCCAGTTCTTCATTGTAACACCTGGCTTGGTTGCAGTAATGTGCAGAATGAACTTTGAATAACTGCATTTACTTCTAGACTTAATTCTCCATTATGGGTTGAACTTCAAAAACCAAATAAAATGTTCAAAAGGAAATTAAAAAAAAAAAACAACAAAACCAAAACAAAATAGGAGGGGAGATCCAAGATCAAGAGAAGTACCTGGATGTACTGATTGGGATCATATGGGCAGTCTGAGAGCATGGTGAAAGGACTGGGCTTGTGGATTCTTACTGGGATTGAGGGCTGGAAGCATGGTTCCATGGGCATGAAAACAGTGCCCTTGGAAACTGCACCAGTAGAGGTGAGAAAGCAAAGTATAACTCGGATTTGAGGAGTTGGTTTGTTGAGCTGAAAAATAGGAGGAAACAGAGAAAGAGAAAGCAAGATGTCATCAGTAAGGCTGTTTAATTTAGCTCAGGAGTGGTGAAAAAGGAAATAATTGAGATCATCATGAGCACTGCTGTTTCTGATCTCCCTAGTGCAGATGAGAAAAGGGACACTGCACACAAGTCCGTGTTATACCACTGGAGATACAAAACTGCCTTAAAGACAGCAACATTTCCTTATCTGCTTCATTTCTGTAATGCTTGTTCTAGCAATGCAGTCAGATCTGGGGTTAAATATAATGTATTTAAAACCAATTTTTTGCAGATACTTGAAAAGGCAGCTGAGATTGCAAGAAACAGTGACAATGCTGCAATGGCGGTGAGCATCATCTAAAGACTATTTTAAAATTAATTTTTTGGGTTTTTCAGTTCTTCTGCATCAATCTAGAAATAAATGAGTCAACTGCTCAAATGGAAATTCTAGTGGCTGTGTTTTCTTAAATTAACTTTGATGAAGTGCTTTAAAACTCAGATATATAACTGCTTTTTCCCATATATTTTGGACTGTGAGCTAAAATTTACATTAGAGCTGGAAAACAATTTAGGGTTAGAAGACCAAAATAAGTGTCTCTCTACTTGGCAACTGTGTTTTCTTTTGATTGTTGCAAAAGTATTTTTTTTTTTGTTTCTAATGAAAAGAAATAGTTATTCATGTATCTAAATTTGATCATTTGAAAAATAGAAGAAGAGACTATATTCATCCTAAATGAGAATGCTCCGTGTTGGAGTTGGAAAATATTGAAATATTGCCCTCTAGTGTCCGTAACTCCAAAGTTGAGTTATTGTTTCAGAAAGTTCTGCACACTGGATTTAGAATCTGTACTTACAGTGCCTGCAGTAAGGAAGCTGAAAGAAAGGCACAGTGGCCATTTCCCTGTGTTTCATGAGTTTTTATCTGATGTTCTTTCTGCTATAGGATTGCTGGTATTTGAGCTACCATACCAGAATCTTACTGAATTTTTGTCACATTCTACATCTCTCATTTTCTAGGGTCGAGGTGGTAAGAAGTTTTATGTTGTGCTAAAAGATATAATGGAAAGAGATCCTTTATCTCAGCTTTGTGAAAATGAAATGGATCTCATTTGGACTTTGCGATATGACTGTCGTGAAAATTTCCCACAATCGTTGCCAAAACTGCTGCTCTCTTTAAAGTGGAACAAACTTGAAGACGTTGCTCAGGTAAGGGAAAAGACAACAATGATGGGGGAAAAAGCTTCAGTTAAACCATCAGTAAATAGGATTTCTTTCCCAATTGGAGCCAGTTTGAAATGGTGCTGTTGTGAAAGCTGGAGTTCAGTGTCTGACTTCTGCAGCCTGGACATGTAAAGAAGAACTTACTCTCTCAAAAAACCCCCCATAAACCAAAACCAAAATTCATTTCAAGGGTCCTCTGAATGATGAGAAAAGCACAGTGGATATTTATAGAGCCTAATGTTAAAACCTTGTGCTCAAATTTGGTGTTAAAAGCAAGAATTTCGCAGTCACCCAGTACAGCCCAGTGCTCCAAGATGGTCAGCCTGAACTAGTCTGTGTCCAGCTGGGGTGGGAGAATCTCCACCAGTGGGGACTCCACAGGCTCTGGGCAGCAAAGCCCACTGCTTGGCCACCCTCACAGCAAGAATGTTTTTTATCAGGCTATTCTAAAAAAAATTAAAAAAATTAAAAAATTCTGGAAATCAAGATGATCTGAAATAAAACTTCTTGTGCAAATTGTTAAGCTACTCAAATACTATAAAATCCATATCTCAGACTGGGTAATCAAACGTCACTGTTTTTTTAAAGAGATGTGAGACCCAACCAATGTACAAAACACATCATTCACATCCTGTCTCTTTGACCAAATAGAGCCTCTTCAAAGTAACTTTTAAGGACATGAGGCTGGTGCTGTGATACAAGGTGCATTTTCAGTAAAATAGTTTCATTTGTTTGCTGTACAGATGTGCAGGGTTACTTCACTACACTGTAAAGGAGTTGGTGCAGCTGCCTTTTGCTGCTGTATTTACCCAAATAGAATCCAACTCTTGGGTTGCTTTTTGGGAATAGATTGAACTTTATTACAGGAATAATTATATGAGCTTGTAGTAAGACCATCACAGCTTGATAGGCTGATTTTAAAAGTGATAAAGTAACAGGTTTCTGGATTGGTGTTGAAATGTTTTAGATTGTGTACAGAGAAGTTTGGGCCAAACTAAAAAGTCTGGCCAAAGTTAGCAAGCACAGCACTCACTGCAAGGGGTGGAGCCACGCATTGTTCTGGTCTTCCTGACAGAATTCTCATACAATGATGCTCAGCTTCTTGCAGGCCACTACACTGAGATAATATTTATGTCTTTCTCTGAGTCTCATTTTAAAAATTTTCAACTAGTTTTTTTGATTTTTTTATGAACTTAGAGCTAAAAAGCATTTGCTGTGAAGGGTTATGATTGATGGTATAAAATTCTATTTTGCCTTAGTATTCTAGCCTTCACCTGTTACAAGCTACATGTTCTTGGAGGAAAAGGCAGCCACCCCATGAAAATCCATCTTCTGTCTATCCATGATGTGATTTTTGTGATTATCCAGTCAGCCAGATCCTTAGTTTGCTCCAGCAGAGAGTTCATTTTCTGCTGCGTCCTTCCTACCAGCTAGGTGTATATGTTCTGTGGACTTCTAAAAATAAATGGAATTTCATCCCAGCTCCTTGTCTGTGCCATGAACACTACACTAACAAAATGGAACACCTACACATTCCTTGCTCACTTGTGTTCTTTCATGTGCAAGAATGCTGTTCCTTACTACTAGTAAAGTTCCTTTTACTTACTAGTAAAGTTCCATTACTTCTGAATTTATTGTTCATTATTAAAAGCTATCTAGAAATCAAAACTGTAGAAATAAAAGCAGGCACTTGTTTGCTTCTTAAAATATGTGAAGGAAAAGGTATTCTGAGTGCTGGGGCTTTGAAATATGGCCCTTGGTAGCAGTTTTGAAAAGTTACTTGGAGGATGGATATTAGCTGACAGCTCAAAGTCCTTTACATTTGTAAACATTAAGTATTATATATACATAAACCTTTTTATTTAAACAAATGGCTGAAAATATGATACCTTGTTACTGTGTACTTTCTGGAAGAAATGTAGTATTTATGTTTGATTATCTAGAGACAAAAGTGCAGTTTATATCATAATATTGGTTTTGCCAGTGTGGAGAGTCTCTCTGAAAAATGAGATCTTACTTTAAGCGTGCTGAATATTTCTGTAGCACATAGACCTATCAGTACTCCTACCAATTTACCTGTTCAGGTAAGGAAAGACAGCTTCATGAATTTCAGGAATTCCAAAATTATCAGGATTCATAATTTACTTCCCATTAAAATTAAATATTTGCTGTACTAGCTGTTGTTGCCTGCTACAGTGGGCACGCTGTCATACCAAAAAGTTGTTTTGATGCCCATTTTTAGATGTATTTCAGTAAAAGTCTTGACACCTCAAGCAAGAGGTTTAAAAAACCCCAAACATGAAACAACAAAACCCAAAGAAGGAAACACCAGCTGTTCATAAGAAAAAACAATCAAACACCAGCTGTTTGGATTTAATAACTATATACCTGTTTTATTAATGCAGCTTAAAAATAGTAAGGCTCTTTTAGAAATGGTGTCTCATATTTGATTGTAGAGTGTTTTTAATCTGTTAGTTCAGTGGCCCATGAAGTTATGTCCAGTGGATTCAAGCAGCTTTCCTGAATTATTTGCCATTATTTATCAAGCCCTTGTTGGATTTGCAGGAGTTTAGTAGAATGGTTGCACAGAAGGAATTGCCCTTACTGCTGCCATAACCACCTGCAAGATGGCAGAACTTGTTAGGAGAAAGCACAGACAGTATTTCTTCTCAAAGCAGAATTCAAACAAGCAAACAAAAAAAAATTATAAGAAATTAAAAAAATCCACTTGCTCTCAGTGAATTGATACCATCATTACTGAAAGTAGAGAAAGGACAGCTGAAATACTTGAAATAACTGGAATAAAAATACTGGCCTCTGCTTAATTGTATTGTCTCATATAATCTTGTTAGGGAAGAAATTGTGGTTATTTCTTTATAGAAGAAAATATTGATGCACCAAGGCCAAATTTGAGTTTTCTCTGAAACACACATTGTTCATTCTCATTGCAACCCCCTGTGCAATGATTTCAGCAAAGGGAGGAGCTCTGTATTTTCACATCATCTTCAGTTAATGTACACACTGTGGGCCATGACTTTCACTGCCTGATATATGAGGCATGTGGGACCACTTAAGCTCATCTTTTTAGAATATTTCAGGCCCTCCATTTCAATCATTCAGTATTAACAAAATGTCTCTATTTTTTGCTGGTTCTGCACCTGATTTACAGTAGATTGTGTAGAAACTCTGATAGTTCTGGAGTCTGTGGCTGTCTGACAAGCAGAGCTGCTGTTCACATTTTCAGTGTCTGCCTTGTGCATTAAATATGTGACCAGGGTCAGTATTTCCTGCACAGTTTCAGTCCCAGCATTTCTGCTATGGAAGTGTTGGAGGCTGCAGTCCTTGACATCAGGACTGGCATCATTGACACTTGTTGGGTCAGTAGATTTTGGAGTGTATTTTTGAGTGTATTTTTCTGTTGGAATGTGACATCTATATTTAAAATACCTGTAGTTTTACTTTGTCACTATGAATTGTGCATGTGCCCATGAAAGCAGTTTAGCTGATCCTTTCCTCCACTTCTGGAGCTGCAGCACAGCCCTGGCTTTGAACCGTGATCCATACCCATTTCTTGCCTTCTGGATTTCACAAAAATGATGACTCAATTCAGAATCTGCCCCCAAGGTGTATAAATGGTGTTATGAACTTGCCTGGTAAATGTGGGCTGAGAATGTGAACTCGTGTTTGTCATACTGCTGCTGGAAGCAGGAGTTGATGTGTTACAGAGTAGAAATAAAGATTTTTCACTGCTGTAAAGTCATTATGAAATCAGGAGAAAAACAAGATCTTATTCAGATTTTATAAGTTGCTATTGAAAGATGAAATAACCTGTGGTATCTAATTTGTAGGGAAGGTTTATTATTATCATGGCTTGTTCCTACAGAAAGAAACAACTTGTGCGGTTGATATACTGCATTTATACTAATATGCATTTATATTAATGTGCATTAAAGAGTTTATTTGTATTTATAGTGCACTGTTTCAGTGATACAACTCATATTGCTCTCAGCAGCTAGCTGTGAGCTTCATAACAATGCAATAAAATCACTTTATTTTGTGAGACTTCTAAATGTTGTTCTTTTTGGTAGTCCAAAGTTATGCATCATTGTATTCTGTAATTTTTTCCCAGCATATTGTTTTACTATCTAACCTGACCTTTTTGGTTTTTTTGAAGTTTAAGCTCATTACTATTCACAGTGAATGTTCACAAAGGCTCCATCAGTTGACATGGACAAATATTTTTGGTAAAGAAAGCTTGCTCTCAACAAAAATCTTTTTTTTTATGTCATAAACATATAGGTTATATGTTTATGACAGCACTTACAAAACATCTTATTTTTATTGAATATCTGTTTTCAAGGCATACATACCTGGTGTTCCCTAATTTTTGTTTACTGTGCATTGTGTCTGCATGTAGAGAAACAGGTTTTTCAGACTAAAAGTGTAATCTGCATCATTTTGAAGCGTGAGAAACTTAATCAGAAGTGGGCCCAGTTACTCCAAATTCTTTCTTTCCTTTATGAGCAGTGAGACCCACCTGTGTCCTTACCTGTCACCTCTTTTTTTGGAACAGCTTCAGGCCCTTCTGCAGATTTGGCCCAAGCTGCTGCCCAGGGAGGCTTTGGAGCTGCTGGATTTCAATTATCCTGACCAGTACGTCAGGGAATATGCAGTGGGGTGTTTGAGGCAGATGAGGTAGGTGAGGGTTTCTGGGGTACCAAACTTCATTCTGTTTGCTCACAGGATAAAACAACCCCAAGAGGAAGGAGCTGAACACGCTGCCTGCCATGAATAGGTGGCCAAATAAAGCAGTCTAATGTGTGGATAGGCTTACTGGCAGCTAAATAAAAGCACCTTATTCTGACACCTTGCAGGAAATGATGATTGCTTTCCATGTTGCAAGGAGAGCACCTGTGCACCTTTATCCCAGAGAGGACTTGGGTGTTCATCCCTTTCTTGGGCAAAGGAGAGCGAGAAACTCTGAGAAACCTTTTAATAACAAAGGGGGAAATATTCTTGGAGTCAAATACTGTAACACCTGGCACCCAGCCACCTCCACTCTGGCTGTACCATTTAATAGGAATGTGAGCTGCAGCATGTAATAAATAATGAATTACTGATTTGTTTTGATCCACAGGAGCCTTTTTTCTCTGCAGTTCTTCCCTTATTGCATTTCATTTGCTCTCCACTGTAACCTAGGGCAGGACTTGTGTAACATTATCATTACTGCACATTTCCTGTCCTTGAATTCTGAATTCTCTGTGGTGAATAGTTTAGTGATTAATTTTTAATGGTCAAGGATAGACTTTCAGTGTAAAAAAAAATAAATTATTTAGATTTCTTTCAAATCCAAACAAAGAATTTGGCTGTTGGGCTATCCCAAGAATGCATCTGGAATTATTTCCATCTGGAAGTTGCACTAAGTTGTGTGTTGTCCTTCTCTGTGTGATGGAAAAATTGGTGGACACTCTTATTATTGAACCAAATCCTGTCACTGTTGGGTTTGTCATATGCACCTGAATTTCTGGAGTATCACTAATCTAGCTACTGTCTTACTAACTGCTTTTATGTACCTCACTCTAGTGATGAAGAGCTCTCTCAGTATCTTCTCCAGCTTGTGCAAGTCCTGAAGTATGAGCCTTTTCTGGATTGTGCACTCTCCAGGTTTCTCTTGGAAAGAGCACTTGGAAACAGGAGAATAGGACAGATGTTGTTCTGGCACCTGAGGTAGGAGATTTTCCTTTTCATCTTTCTGAAACTGTTGAGACTAATTGGACTTTCAAATATGACTTCTTGAGGATTCTTCTAAATGAGCCATTATCATAGTGCCCCACAACTCCTCTTCGTTTCTTTATCTTTGGCATCTATAAATCAGACTTCCCATTAAAAATAAATTAGAGTGGTCTGTAATCTACCCTTGCATGAAAGTATTCCAAAATGCATTCAGCTCTGACTACCTGATGAGTTAGGTTTGTAAATACCCATGTGTTTGTTTTGGCTGTGGGTGCAGTAAAAGCGCAATATTTATACCTCACAGTTGGGAAAAATTATTATTGTTGCCAGTCTAACAGAAAATAAAAACTGTTCTGTGTGTTCTTGCTACTTTTGATGAGCAGCTTCATGAATGGCAGAAGCCTTGGCAGAATGGACTGGAATAGGCTGATTCTGTCTTTTGGAGCACAATTAATTTTAATACTTCTAGCTAAAAGGAGCAAGTTACATGAAAATGTTTTGGAGGATAATTGGCTCTGATACCAAGTTCAGTGGTTTGTTTCAAAGTGTTCTCCTTCAGGCAAATTGGGCTTTTCCCTTACAAAGGTTGGAGAATGTGTGATTTAAAGTCAGCCCTTCAGTGACTTCTCAGTGCTGCTCTGAATAAAAGGTCCTGAAGCAGGTGTGCAGTCACCACCTCTTGGCATGAACATTGCTGCCCCCAGAGCAGTCTTGGGCCTTGAAACAAGGATCCTGCATCCAAACTGGCCTGTCCTCATTGTCTCCAGCACAGAGGGGTTCTAGCATTTTCTAAGAAATCTGGCTTTTTGTTTCACCTACATGACCATGAAGTGTTTTAGTGTTTGATGTGACC
Organism: Parus major; assembly: GCF_001522545.3. Classification (NCBI taxonomy): domain Eukaryota; kingdom Metazoa; phylum Chordata; class Aves; order Passeriformes; family Paridae; genus Parus; species Parus major. Next base: position 3,961,817 of record NC_031778.1, read on the forward strand.
ATGAGGTGTTTTAGTGTTTGTTTTGGGGATTTCTGTGTTTGTTTTATGTTTTTGAATGGCTGGAGTGATGCAGTTGTGTAAATCTGTGATGTGATGAGCAGCTTTTCCCCCTGCAGGTCGGAGGTTCACATCCCCGCCGTGTCGGTGCAGTTTGGTTTGATTCTGGAGGCTTATTGCAGGGGGAGTGTGGCGCATATGAAGGTGCTGGCTAAACAGGTAGGGACTTTGCTTTGCTGTCATCCTGACCTATCCAAGCCTGGAACTCCCATCCTTATTCCATTGCTCCTGGGGGGGTATTGCCTGCTTTGACAAAGGTAGGTGTGAGTAACAAAGGGAATTAAAAGGGCTGAGTGATGGGGCAGCCTCCATGGCACAGAAGGCAGCCAGGGCTGTGGGGCCTCAGGGAGAAGGTTTTGCAGTGCTCCAAGACCTGTGAGACACCTTCATCACTGACTGTGTATTCTGGACACAGCAGAGACTCTCTGGATTAACTGAAGAAGGGCTTTGTACATTTCAAGTTTTTCTCCCTGTAACAGTAGCTTGTTTGAAATTTTACCTGGATTACTCCAGGACTACTTCCTGCGGCTTTGGCTTTCGTTAAAAGGTGCAAATCATTCAAATAGTCATTTTAGTGTTAATATAGGTCTGTCATGTACACATACACACAGAGAAAGAAAAAAGGAGAGATATGTTTTCTTTTAAATACCCTAATAAACATGAGAGGTTTGCTTTTGAAAGCACTAATTGTATCAGCTGATCATTAAGAGACACTCACGTTTGAATCACGTTTGAAGTCTCTAATGCAGTTTTAGTGAGTTAATTTAGATTGTGATCTTAAAAATATTTGAAAAATGGTCTCTCTTTGGAGTTAAAGTATTTTATTATATCAGGCCAGTCACTCAGTGGATGAGTAACCGATGGTAGTGTTTGTCTGCATTGAAACTGTGTTTTAGGAACACATGGAACAGGGATGGTCTGTTGTGCTCTTTATTGCTGCAGCTCACTGGACGTAGAAAAGACCATTTCTTCCATGTGTGCTCGTTAGCATTGTCAAAACCATGAAAAGAGTAGGTGGTGAAATGCTTTAAGCAATAGACATAAGGTCAGTGAAGTTTTTGTGCACTTTACAGGAAGCAAATGTCAGTAAAATCAAAGAAGGGGCAAAAAAATTCCCAACTGTGCAAACACGGAAGAAATTCAAAGTAGAAATACTTCAAAAAGTTCCTGTTTGTACAACACAGGTTCCATTTTGTTCTCTTGTCACTGATGTTTGTACAGCTCCTAGAATAGTGGAAAAGCAGAACACTTTTGGTTTTGACAGATGGCTGACCTGGCAGCTCTCCACTGCCCAGTTTTATAATCAAACTCCATACAATTTCCACAGCATCCTGCCTGGCAGGGTTCAGGCTGTGGGAGGGATGAGTTTTGACTCAGCACCTTGTAAGTCAGGCTGAAGCTTCCTTGTATAGAAATTTCATAATTGTTACATTGCTGCTGTTTGCTAGAGCATGTGTACTGCTCAGCATCTCACTGCTGCAAACACAGCTGATTGTTACAAGAACTATTTGGTGAAAAAGTTGTTTAGATGTAAAAGTTGAATTTGTTCTATGTGCTATCTAGGTTTGTGAAAGGGCTTTGCTCTGTCAGTGTTAGACATTTAGATCACCAGTTTCCTTGGAGATTTTGAAACAGTAAAAAACTTTGCAAAACAGAAGGGGGGAAAAGGAGTTAAACCCACCTGTACTATTGCAAATAATTGCCTTGACTTTTTACACATTTCTAAGGTAAAAACTTTGCTTAATTGAGATTCTATGGTTTCAAACACCTTAGCCAATTAAAGCTTTCTTATTCTGCCTGACTTCAGCAGGTTTTTAATGGCACACATCTAAGACTTGGCTCTTTGAAGTATCTGCATCCACAGCTCATCTCCAGTAATGTCTCAGTTTGTTAGAGTATGAAATAATCACTATTTCTGTTCCTTCAGTATGCCTAGGGGCACCTATGTTATGTGCTTTGCTGAAATAGGGAACTAAAAATTGTACTTTGAAGAAGGAATTTGTGTTAATGTGTCATACATTAAAATGCCTCGTTCAGTTTTTTTGGAAATGCTAAGTCATGCTTTTAAAAGTGACTTAAAGTTTAGGAGCTTTCATCTCATTGGTGTCTCTGTTGATCATGAAAATGGTATTTCTGAAACATGAGTGACTTAATTTCCATCCATTATTTTTTAAAAAGTTGTAGAATTATTTTATACTTGGTTTTGTCATGAAATGGGATTTCACATTGTTTTATCTCAAATCAGAGCAATAACTCTTAATGATAAAATATCTCTTTCAGGTGGAAGCCCTCAATAAAATGAAGACTTTAAATAGTCTAATTAAACTGAATGCCATGAAGCAAAGCAAAGCAAAAGGCAAAGATGCAATGCATACGTGTTTGAAACAAAATGCTTACAGAGAAGCACTTTCTGACCTCCAGTCTCCTCTGAATCCTTCTGTTATACTCTCAGAGCTGCAGTAAGTAAAGAATGAGCACAATTTCACTGGACCTTTGCATGGAAACAGTAAAGCAGGAGCACATTGGTGTCTGAACTTCCTCTGGCTGCATTATTCAGCATGTAGTGCCACAGGGAACTTCTCCTATAGTGACAGGGGCTCTGCTGGGCATCTTCTGAGGTTAAGATAGCAGTTAAATTAGAAGATTTTTGCAATCCACTATGAAACTGTCTTAGTCAATGCATTGCCATGGCTAAACATATTTAAATAAGCCTAAAAGTAAATTTGACTGCATTCCTGGCTTCTGTTTTTAACAATAAGCACAAAGGCCACTGAAACTTTTCACAACACTTGAAATTGTCTAAAAATTGATGGGAAATGATATAAAGAAAATAATTTTCTCTGAAGATGAGGGTGATTGATTTAAGCAGTAGAGATAGTTTCATCAGTCTGTATCAAATACATTCCACATGTAACAAATGTGCTCATAGCTTGGTGAATGCTCGTGGCATAGCAGCAGAAAGCAGAGAGAGCATTTAAGTACTTCCAGACTGGAAGTCTAAATAGTCTCTTATGTTCTAAACCATGTTTAGATCTTTTCAGGTGAATTATTCCTATTTGACTAAAACTTCTGGCATGTTTTCTTCTAGTGTTGAGAAGTGTAGATACATGGATTCTAAAATGAAGCCTCTCTGGATAGTGTACAACAACAAAATGTTTGGAGGAGATCTTGTAGGGATCATCTTTAAGAATGGTGATGGTAAGCAATGCTAGAAACTTTCAATTTTTCCTTTTCTTTCTTCATTGGCATGTTTGTACTTGAGCTGTATTATTCTGTTTTGTCATAATATAAACATGGGTTACTCTGACATCAGTAAGCAAATTAAGCATCTTCTGTTTGAGTTTTAAAGCACAGACACTGCCAGTCAGGACAATGTAATTATGGTTAATACCACTTTAACCCTTAGGCTGGGTGAGTATTTTTAGATCCCTTTTTCTGAAGGCCTTGGAAGCTAGAGGAAGTGTGTGAGGAATGGAAGCAGTGGTGTCACCTTTCATTGCAGATCTCCGGCAGGACATGTTGACGCTCCAGATTCTGCGCTTGATGGACATTCTGTGGAAAGAGGCTGGCCTGGATCTCCGGTAAGGATCTCCCCAGGGCTGGTTTGTTTGGATGGAGAGTCTGCTTTTAGAAATAAAGTTTTCCTGTTTTTACCACCTTCCCCACTGTCCCCTTTCTACACATCTGTCTGGGTGCCCAGAGGTTTCAGCTGTCACAGCCAGGGCGAGCAGGCTGTGGGAAGCGTTACCTCCTCTCCTTCCAGCTGTGAGCAGAGCTCTCATTGCTGCTCACACCAGCACTGGGAACACCTGCAACTCTGAGGTCACTTTCTCTTGTTGGTAAAACACTGTTTGGATGCCAGAATGTGTTTTTCCAGCCAGAAACACCTTTGCATCTTCCAAAGTCTCTTGCAAAGCAGCTTTCTTATTTTCATATGCTTGATAAGGTAAACATGACTTCTTTGAACAAATACTGGAGTGTTCCTAAGAGCAACAGTGTCAGTCATTGCTCAGTGTTATCACACAAACCTCTAGTATATGGGAAACATTTCCACCCAAATTTATGAACCAGTTTTAGGTAATATAATTCACAAATTCAAGTTTCAGTTTAGGGAAGTAGTCCTAAAGGGAGTACTGGGTGTCACATTATTAGAAACTGGTTTTAGCCATAATTTAAATTTTGAATGCTTGTGCAAGAGCTGTAATTCTCCATGTTTAAGTGTTGTTTACAAATCTAGAAGTATTTATATTTAAGTATTGCCTGAAATACTTAATTTAGATTCTTGGAGCTCTTTTCAAATTTTTTTATGGTTCAAGTATAGTAGTGGGAGCTACATTAGACACATAATATCAGCACAGGTGAGTAAAATTATCAACTTGTCAGTTAGAATGCTTAAGGAAAGGTGGGAATGTGAATTACAAATTGGTTCTGGAAAGGTACATTTGTAATGAGATGGTTGAATGTGTGTGAAGTTGAACACTGACTTGAAGAAATCTTAGGCCATTAATGTCATTATAAATTGACTGTGAGGAGGCTGATCCAGCATTTGGGGGCAAGGACAGCCTCTGGCAGCTGTGGAATCCCAGCTGAGGCATTCCTCAGTAGCTGCCTTCCCATAAGTTGTTTGTGGTTCCAGCCTGGGCCACACACTGTGCCTAGCAAACAGGAATAGTGATTAGAGTCATCAAATATGCTTTTCCTGGCTAAGGCATTTTTTTAAAAAGCAACAAAGGAAAACCAAAAAGTAGCTCTGATGTCCAAGATTTTTCTTAAAACTCTGCAAAGAAAGAAAAGTAGAAAGGGGAAGTTCCTCGTGAGAATTGAAGTTCTATATTTGGCCTCTGCAATTTGTTTGCTTAACTGGGAGCATCTTCCTTACATTCATTCTGTCATAGTTGCCATTATGAAATAAAATCCTGCAATTGAGGCAGGGTTACAGTTTAGTGTCTGTCAGAGATCAATCAGGCACTTGCCAGGAGAAGGCTCTGAAATGACCTTCCTTGGGAGCAGAATTGGACAAAATAGCACTCTGAACACCCAGAGCATGAGGGAACAGCCCCGAGGGTGAGACTTTGGCATCTCAGTGTTCATAGCATGCATCTCTCAAGAAGAGACAGCTCCAGAATCTGTGAGCCAGCAATGGTGGAGTGAGTTCTTTGCCATGTTCGTGAGTCAGGACTCAGTGGTTAGTTTTTGCCTGGGGGAGAGGCATAGTCTCAGCTGAAAAAGTAGTACCAAAGGGCTGCTTTCCTGAAAAATACTGTTGTGTGCCCATACCAATGAGTGCAGTCTTTGCTTCTTGCCCTGTATCATCCTTAGTTTCCCTTAAATTATTTCCATTTGTGGATGCACAATGGATTTTGCACTTTTCAACTTTTTTCCACTGCAGAGAGTCTGGTAACTCCATCCAAGTGAAAGCAGGGCTTGTCACTCATGCCAGCAGTGTCAGAGCAGCTCTTGCTGCTGCCTCTCCTCCCACATCTGTCATGTTTTGCCATGAGCAAATTGTCCATCTTCTATGAGGCATGGATCAAACGCAGCCATTGCACCACTGAGCTGGGGACAGGATCAGTTGCCTTCTAATTGAGCTGCAATCCACACTCAGTTCTCTGGCAGTGATTGAAAATGATACCTTAGTTCAGTCTGTGTCTAAAGCTAGCGTGATATTCCCAGTGGGATTTCTCAGCTCTAGAGAGGAACACCAAATAGAGATTGACTTTGGGAGCTGAAGGAAGAGAAATCTTTTGTTTGTTTAATTGCCAATTAATTTGTTTTGTGGGTGACAAACAGGGCAGGGGTGTATCAGAGAGGACACCTGTGTGCAGGGGGGTGGCACCATGTGCTCCTGTAGGTCCTTCATCCTGAGTTTTCCTGGGGTGTAGGATGGATCTGCTCCCCAGAACAGGACTAGCACCCAGACAAACACTGACACTTAGAGGAGTCTGCCTCGGGTCAGTTCACCTCAAACATCATCCAAGTAGCAGAGAGAAATGAACAAAGCAAAAAGTATGTTTTTTAGTTAATCCCCACACCTTAATTTCGAAGACAAACTTGTACTTGAGCACTGAGCAGGAAATAGATGGCCTATTACAAATACACATCACAGCAGAGGAGCAAAACATCAGTATTCCCAAGAATGCTGTGGGGTCTGTGGTGCTGCACCTCTCAGGAAAATCCTTGTGTTAGAAAGTGTTTGGGCTGCTTTGCCTCTGTTATAACATCAAAGTTGTGTTAATGGAGAAATGAATAAAATAACAGCAACAGAAAATCGTGAATTTGAGGAGTTCGATCTATGCCAGGTCACTTTTGCTGTAGTAAATTGTCATAAAAGTATTTAATACTTGGTTAATTTTTGACCAGATGGAGGACATTGTCCAAAACACTTTTTTGTTTCAGTGCCTGTCTATAGTAGGTTTTCATTTTCATCTCCCTTATGTGTGTGAGATCTGAGGTTAATGGCTGTGTATGAGTGAAATCAGAGTTCACACAGATACTGAAAAATGTATTTGTTACAACTCATAAACATGTCAACATTTTTAAACTATTGGACCTGAAGTTACAGAGAATGTGTTGATAAATCACCAGTATTTTGTGTGTTTGGAAGGGCACTGCTTTGGTGATTTAAACGCTTGAAATAAAGAACAGTTTTAAAGGAGTGAAGAGAATTTTCTGTCCTACCCAGGATTTCAGTATTGATCTGTCCATGGCTTTTGCAGGCTTTAAAAAGCAGGGAGCATATCCTGCTGACAGATGCTGAAGTCAGAAAGACCAGGATGAGATGGAAAGGGCCCAGAGGATTTGTCCCTAACTTGACTCCTGTCAAACTGTCTCTCTGACAAGGATGTTTTTTCCTGCAGTTGTAAGCACAGAGCCCTCCAGGGGCTTGAGGCTTTCATCATTGCTTGCTTTTGAAGAGGAAGATGTTGGCCGTGTGCCCGGCTCGGCCACGAGCAGGCTGGGCTGCAGCGCCATGGAAGGAGGCCAGCGTGCACTTTAACCTAGCCAGCTTTGGCTCCCATTTGTGGGGTGGTGATAAGCATGGACAGAGCTTCCCTGTGCCCAGGGGCAACCCCAGCCACCCTCCTGCTCCTGGAGAGGGCTGGAGCTGGGCAGGGCTCAGCACAGAAGCGGGAGGAACGTTGTGATCCTGAACTTCTGCTGCTGTTTTGAAGTTGAGTGCTCTTGAAATACACTGTTGAATCTGGTTTTCAGTGGACTTTGTTGCCAGTAGGGAAGAACCCCAGCCTACATTGTTACTGCTTCTGATGCCTTAGGATTTTAGCTTTTCTGGTTTTCAGATCCTGTAGTGCATTAGTGCATAACTCTGAGCTCCACACAGAGTGTTAGTGAGCTCTCTTCACACTTTGGTCAGGCAGAACAACCCTTCCAGGCCTGAGAGCCAAGGACACCCCACAGCCTCAGGCCCTGAAAGAATAAACAAAAGTGAATTGGGGGGAGCAAACTGGGAGTAAATTACTCCATTAGCTGAAGCTGTAATTGGAGCATTAACCCCTGGGATGGAAATGGACCAAACTTGTAATTGTCTGAAAAACTTGTGCCCATCTTCCAGCTTGGGTGCAGCCTCTGGGAGGTTTCTGACTGCCCAAGGTGTGCCTGTTGAAGGCCTTCAATAAACACCCACTTTATTCTCTTAACTCTGTCCAGCCCCTGCTCTGGGGAGCCACCCCAAGGCATCACTACTTGCACCACTTCGGTTGTGTTATCCCTTTGGTGGAGAAACTGCTCAGTTCCCTGATAGCTGTCAGGCAAAAACGTTGTCTGTAATTTTGTAAGGAATTTTATTTCTTCCATGGCTTGGCATAATAGGCTGTGTCAGTTAAGAGATGTGGTTATGGTTTCTAGCAATCCAACTTAGTATCTTATATTAAACTTTAATATATTAAACTTAATACCTTACATTAAAATGTGTATATATATATATATATATATATATATAGTTTTATATATAAATACTAAAGACAGTTCACCAGCAGTATTCCTCCTTTATATGTGTATGTATGTATGTCTGAAGGCACACACATCCATTTTAATGTCCTGCAATTGTTTTATACAGCTCTGTATAAAACTATATGTACTCACATCAGTGAGTGCTGATGTAAACCTTGTGTGCTGCAGTGTAGATTTTTGTTGGTATCCATTCTCTTACCCAAGGACCATGACCACAATTGAGATAATATTCTTGGCCTGAGCTGCCTGGCATAAGAGCAGACATCAATTTGTGATGCATTGCCTTTGAAAAGTTTGCTGTAAGTTTCCATTGCACATGCTGAGCTCCCATCTCACAGGGTGTTGCCATTCTGATCAGCTTTTTAAGTATCTGGAGGGAGGAAATGTACTGGAAAAGAATACACTTACCTATTTGTACACATCTCTCTTTGATTTCCATCTTTAACTGTGTCTCACTGCAATGCAGTGACATGGTAAGAGCTATTTTCACTGGTGTGTGAATGCACAGCTGTGTTCTGAGACACCAAGCCAGTTAAGAAATGTATTCCTGTGTTCCATTGGGTTTCTATGCTTCAGTTTAGTAAGAGCTGGAAAACATTCTTTATGTTAGTATTTATAAGGATTTCTAGCATTTTCCTTTGAAGCAGGAAGAAGGTGGAAAAGGATAAGATCCTCTTTTGCATTTCGAGCAATAATTCATGGGGAATGAACTGGAGTGGGTCAGGGTCTGTGCAGGCAGGAATTCACAAATGCAGGCACAGGGCTCCCTCTGTGGCTTGTCCTGGAAAATTACAAGAAACTGGGTTCTAGTAAAAAGGAAAAGTTAGGCTTTTAAAAATGTCTCTCTTTTACATCTATGTACAGAATAGGAAAAATGGATGTTTTAAATGTATTGCTGGTTTTTCACCTTTAGAAAAAATTCCTATGTGTTAACCTTTGAGATGTTACTGTTCAAGTGAGTGATTGAGCCATCTCCAAAAATTGAGTACACACTAAAGAAACATTTTGCTGTTTGAGGTTCTGACATGATTCTGTGTTTCGTTGCAGGATATTGCCCTATGGCTGTTTAGCAACTGGAGATCACTCTGGCCTCATTGAGGCTGTTTCTAGTTCAGAAACCATTGCTGACATTCAGTTAAACAGCAGCAACGTTGCTGCAGCTGCTGCCTTCAACAAGGATGCGCTCTTGAACTGGCTGAAGGAATACAATTTAGGGTAATTTCTTACAGTTATTCTCTCAGCTACAGTATAAGCTACAAAATTCCTCTGAAATTTCTCTTTCAGTGTTGAGGAAGGCGTAGTTTCTTGCTAATTGTTTTTCTAGCATGTCAAATTCTGCCTGAGATTCATGGTACCCTTGGGCCTGGTGTTGGCAGCATTTTGGCTGTATGCTGTTGAGTAAGTTATATTCAATTTGGCAGCACAAGCAAACCCAAGAATACTACATGTGTCTCATGCCTTGATGTTGCCTTCCATATTGCTTGTTCTCCATAGCTACCTTTGCAGGTTTTGTTTCTCAAGTATTTCTGGTTTTACAACATCCTGATGGACTTCTGGTTTAAACAAGCAAAAATCCTTTTTGAGGCCAAGGTATGAATTCCAATACTAATACACCAATACTAATGTACTAATACAACTTTCTCTGTGGTTGCAGAGAGGACTTGGATCGAGCCATTGAAGAATTTACTCTGTCCTGTGCTGGCTACTGTGTAGCTACGTATGTGCTGGGAATTGGTGACAGACACAGTGATAATATCATGGTCAGGAAAAATGGGCAGGTAAAAACCCCTTCTGTAGGCAGAATGCCTTTGGTGTCTTTGCTATGCAAGAGTTCTCTTGAGAACTTGTAATGTCTTTAGTGCCTTGGTGAAAGTAAAGCCACACATGGTTAGAACTGATGTCTGTGGTTCACTGAGGCTTGGAGAGAGCTTCAAGGAAAGGAAATGTGATGCAAAGAGCAAATCTTGGTCCATCAGCAGTTCTGTATGGACAGAAGCTGTTCTGCAGAGCTTCTACAGAACATCCAGGAGGCCTTTTAATGGTTCAGATTCACTGAATAAAAGTGGTCTTAGGGTATCTTGCAAAAGACCGTCTTTAAAAATCCATTAATTCCATTTTGGAGCAGTGTGGCTCTGGAGTGAGTCTGTGCAGCTCAGCCCTGCAGAAATGCTCAGAGTGGAACTCAGCCCCAGCACAATGCTGTGCACTCAGAACCCTGGGGGGGTGCTCCTAGACATGTCTTTTCTTAATTGTTACTCTGTAATGTAACTTGTCTGATTAAATTGAACTTTTTCTGCCTAGAAAACCAGCAGGGGTTATAAAATTGAGAGTTTTACAGACATTTGCAGTATTCCCTTAAGGTTGTAAGTCCTAGAAGAAATCTGGAGTGCCCTTATCCTTGATTCTAACATGGGGAACTGCTACAGGGTCCTTCAGATTAACCCAGCTCTGCTACCTCTGCCTCTGTCCTTGTGTGGGAAGGCCTTGGATGTGATGATGGTGAGCCTCATGGGCCCATCCTTGGGCTCATTTTTGTCTGGTACTGCCACCAAGATGTCTGGTGGCAGCAGCACCTTAAATCTGAGTGAATCTTTTGCTGCAGTGGTCATTCTGAAGTGCATGGATGTTATTTTAAATCTTGAAGTGTTTTAGAACCAAATACTCCCAAAGAGTTTTGAAGAGTCATATTAGGAGTTAACTGTTCTTGATATCATCATCCTGTAGGGATATTAGAAAAGTGACACTTTTTGCTGGAGAAATTATTTTTCACTTGTTTTTCTGTTGTTTTTTTTAGCTGTTTCACATAGATTTTGGGCATATTCTTGGAAACTTTAAGTCCAAGTTTGGAATTAAAAGGGAACGGGTACCTTTCATACTCACCTATGATTTCATTCATGTTATTCAACAAGGAAAAACAGGGAACACTGAAAAATTTGGCCGGTGAGTGTTACTTTGATCAGTTTGTAATTGAGATGATAATTTCCAGCATACCACAACATACCTGGGGTTGGTTTGTTCATTTGCACTTGTGTGGAAGTGTACCATCACACATTTACAGGGCTGTCTGCTGCTCTCCCTGAGCTGGGATGTCACAGATGGCTTCAGAACCAGAAGCTGCAGCTCTGCAGTTGCTTCTATCTCCCACAGCAGGAGGTGGCAGGTTCTGCCGGGTTCAGCTCTGCCTGCAGCAGCTCTGGGCTCTCTTGTTCAAGCAAGATGAGGACTGCCCTTAGGAACAGGTTCCCTCCTGTCCATCAGGGCATGTTCATTGTGCTGCCCTCACAAGGCCATGCTGGCCTTGCTTGGATGCTTGGCCATGAGGAGCCAGGTGCTTGTGATCTGCCAGCCCTGGTAGCTGGTTCAGTTTTGACCATGGAGGAATTAGAAATGACAGAGATTAGAGGGGCTGCAACAGAGCTTTGGCTTTTCCACTGTAGCTCACCCTATAGGATCATCAGGGCATTTTACCTGACAAATTCTCAGGGAAGTGGGACTGTGACCTCTGGCACTTTTGTTCTTTCTGAAGAGCAGCTAGTGGTGTTTCATACTGAGGGCTCGCTGGGGAGACATGGGCTGTGTTTGTGAGAGCACACTGGGGGTTCTGCAGGCTCCTGCCCTCTGTGCAGCGTTCCACAGTGTGCATTTGTCAGAGCAGGTAACAGATTCTGGTTGCAGCCATTTCCATGTGTGTAACTGTCCCTGTTGTGCTCCCTGCACTGCCCGGCTCCCGCAGGTTCCGGCAGTACTGTGAGGAAGCCTACCTGATCCTGCGCAAGCACGGCAACCTATTTATTACCCTCTTTGCACTGATGCTGACTGCAGGGCTGCCAGAGCTCACCTCTGTCAAGGACATCCAGTATCTCAAGGTAAAGTAGGAGCTACAGCTCAGCAGGACTCAGCAATTTTCCAGAATGTGAATTTTTGATTCCAAGATTAATACATTTTAGTTGTTTTCCGTTTCTGTCAAGATTTCCCCACAATCCTCAAAGCTCTATAGAACAAGGTCTGTAGTCAGTCTTGGCACCCAAAGGATGAGTTTAGGATCTGTGCATCTTAAATGGAGTCACCTCAGGGGTATTTTACTTCCTGGCTCATGCACAAGCATAGACCTGGAAAGGTGAAAATGATCTGCTTCATTCTCTTCCAGTTTTATCTTTAAAGCCAGGAAGATGCATGGTTTAACCCAACTGATGTATTGCTCAATGAGTAGTAAGCAAAAAAGAGAGCAAAGGAGAGCAAAACACACCGTGACTTGTGTTGAAAGGTGAAGGAGCCTTTAACTGTGCTTTTTAAAGTTCCTAACAGTCCTTGTTTCTCTGTTGCTTTAGGACTCCCTTGCCCTAGGGAAGAGTGAGGAAGAAGCACTAAAACAGTTCAAGCAAAAGTTTGATGAAGCTCTGCGGGAAAGTTGGACTACTAAAGTGAACTGGATGGCTCACACTGTCAGAAAAGATTACAGGTCCTAGGAGGTTGTGGCATTTGCACTAAGCTGAAGGTTACCTTGATCAGTGTTTGTAAAGAGTTTCATACGGACCAACAAAACTTCAGGAAGCGCTGGGACAACGCTCTCAGGCACAGGGTGGTTCTGGGGGAGCCCCACACAGGGCTAGCAGTTGATCCTGATGGGTTCCTTCCAACTCAGCACATTCTGTGATTCTATGAACTGATCCAAAACAAGAAACACTGTCACACGACAGTGAAAACAAACGGACTGAAATAACTCCCATGTCTTTTGCACTCTGCTTCTGAATGCTTGATTCCAAGACTGTCTCTACAGTTAGTGAACATCCTGGATAATCAGTTCCTGCTGACTTTGCACGCTGAGAGCTACTAGGCATTTTTAAAAATTCTTTGGTACTTTATGGAGGTGTAAATATTTGTTTTTATACATTAGGGTAATGTGCTCTAACATATCCTCAGGAGGTTTGAAGACCTCTGACAGAACTGTTCTTTGTTTAAAGTTAGGACTTGAAGAGTAAATTTTTTTTTTATATATATATATCCTAATCTGGCTAAAAGATGAGCATATTGTGTATATTTTTCTTATGACCTCTGCCCTGCTGGCACAGATGCATTAATTTTACTGTAAATAGCAGCCACGGTATCACTGTACTGCAGGGAGCTGCTTCATGTCTGTGCTGCTGCCCAAGGAAGGGTGGGGGAGACCTCCTACAGATGTGATGCAGCATCCAGATGTTCAGGTTGCACAATTTTGTTCCTCTGACTTAGCACACAAAAGAAACCCTTCAGAATGAGGAAGGTTAGGCCAATTCCAAACGTGCATGAGACTCCCTCACTGATTACAGTCTCCCACTCAGCCTCTGGGGCTTTGCCTTCAGCTCCCAGAGAGGCACAATTTGGTTTGGTTCCTGCAAGAAGCTCCTTCCAGCCTTACACTGAAGTTCCTGTCTCAGATCAGTCCTTCCCTGCAAAATGCACTGACCTGTGTAAGGGATGTTTTCATTAAATATACTACACAAAGTGATTTTTTTAGAGCATACATACCAAAAACCCCAGCTGGTTGGAGAAGCAAGAGTTTATGGGAAAAGGTCATTCCACAGAACACCAATGCAGTCACTGATCTCTCTGTATTTATTAAAAGCTTGCAGTAATGTTGCTTTACCAAGATATATATGTTGAAGATGGTTGCTGAAGAAACTGGATTTGTTTTAATTTATTTAGTGAGGTACCAGGCTTTTAGGTGCTTAAATGGAGAGCAAATTCATTATGTGCAATAGGGAACTGCTGGTTAAAAGATGTGACAAACTGTTCCTGAACATCAGCAAAGAGAGGTTTAACTACTGCTTGTGCTCTGAGGAACACTGGTAACTCTTGATTCTTGTGGACATTTGAAAGAGAATTAAACATATATATTTACTTTTTGACTAAACACTTGTTCTGCATAGAAATGTTGGATGATGTAGGAATTTAATTAAAGTTGGTTTTACTTTGTTGAGAGTTTTATTTTTGTTGGTTTGGGGTTTCCTTGTTTATTTTAGAGGTTAGGAACTTACCTGGAGTCAGGGTGGTGCTCTGTGTAGGGTGTTGATTTTCTTGTCCTCACCCTGTGGGCTTTTCTGTCTGAAAAGGCTTCTGCTGCTAGAATATTCTACAGGTAACAAGTGGTATGTGGGTTGCTCTTGTTGAGTTTAGGCTTGGAGATTTTTTTTAGGTTTGGGGTTTTTTTTTTAATATACAATACCTTAGCATTTAAAGTGTGCCATGTCCTTTTTTAAATTTCATTATTATTTCTATAGCAGATGGCAGGCAAGTTCAAAGTAAACTCTGCTGCAGGTGACAGCTCTGACAAAAGCAATCTCATCCTTAGGTAATTCACAGGTAATTCACATAAGGAACCGCTCCTGTCAATGCTCTGTTTTTCTGTGAGACAGCACTTGGGCATCTCCGCTCTTGTTGAGGGAGAGCTGGGCTGTTGCAGGACTCTGAGATGAAGCTGCCCCTTGGCTGTCTGGGGCTGCTGTGGGCTCTGGCAGGAGGGAGCACTGTGGCATCTCCATTTCCCTTATTTCCCTCGCTCAGAGGGCAGCTGGGTCTGTGTCCCACCCCAGGCTTCGTGTGGAACTCGAGCAGGTGCTGCAAGGCTCTCCCCTCTGGTGGGGCACAGGAACACCTTCCCTGCTTCCAGCACCACCGAGGCTGCTGCACTCAGCAAAGAGCTTTTGGGTGGTTTAGGGGATTTTCGATGCGACTTTAATGCAGGTTATAAAAGTACTTGAGATGGTGAGAAAATCCCATTGCCTCTGTTCCCTGAGGAATATTTAGAGGTGATTAGGAAATGCTACTTCTGCTCACTGCTTGTGTTGGTTAATAGCCCTTCAATGGCTGTGGTGTGTTTGGTTGTCTTTACCTTCTCTATGTTTATTCTTGGCAATTAATTAACAAGAATGGCAGCAAAGACAATAAAGCATTTTCGTCCTGTGAATTGATCTTAAATAGCTGAGAAGAGATCCCATCTCACAGGAATGCTTCCCAGGCTGACCTCTCCGAGCTGAACCTGGCAGCAAGCAGCATTTACCAGGTCACCAAAGCTGATTTGGTGATATATCTTCATGTTAAGTTTTGAGCAGAGTCCTGGTTTGCTGAATTGTGTTAGTAAATAGATCACCTCTTTCCTCGTTATACTTGCTACATACAGCCTGTGGCATACAGACTTTCATTCAGAAAACAAACAAATAAATTTATTAAGTGCCTTGTGAAAAGTCAAAGGAGAGAGTGTCCTCTGCTGTTTGTCATTCAAGAGAACACTTGGTTCTCTCTGATTTTGGTACATCAGTCCATTGATTATTTTTGTACTTTCTTCCCAATATCCAGCTCTAATACTAAATTGGTAAGTTAATTTGGGCTGATTTGGAATGTATTTTAGACCAGTTTCTGAATTCAGAAGTCATCAAATAGATTATAATAAGAGAATTTAAAGATTTTGTGTTGAACATTCAGTTCACATGGTCTCATGTTAATTATCTTTCTTTGTATATGTCCACTGGAAAAATTACTTTTCCCTCTCAAGGCTTTCATTGTATCTGGCAGGGGGGAAAGCTGCCTGGGCTGTTTCAAAAATCACATCTGAAATTTGGTATATGCAGTGTATAAATGATCTTTATTTATTCTGGTTTATTACTGATTGCTTGATGGGTTTGCTTTCTACCTTGAATCATTTCTTTTGTGACAAACGGTGCTGCTTTTACACTCCTGCCTGTCCTGTGTTGGATTTCCAGGGAATGAGCTCCCAGGGATTTGCCCCTTAGCTGTGGAGCTGCTTCGTTTCCCTCTCACGCTTGTGTTGGATGTTTTGGCAGTGGGGTGTTGTTGGTTGTAAAGTCACATTCCAGCAAATGCTTTGGACAGAGCCCATTCCTGTGTTTAGTATAAAAGAGTCCAATATTTCTCTTTAATCTCCCAGAACTATTGAAATCAGATAATTAAATAGTAGAGGCTCTTAATAATTGATATGTCAGGCTATATCATAGCTTTATTCTGTAGGATGGTTTCAAGCCTAATTCTTTTAAATGTGTAATCAGTATTTCTATTATTACTCTTTCACAATACAGTGTATTAATGTAATTATGTGTCTGAGTCAGACATCACAATTATGTGTCTGAGCTTTAAAATCTAAGTCTGAAATCCTCTGCTAAGATATAGTAATTTTAAAAATTCCTTGTCTGGCAAGAGCTGAAGGAGCAGAGCTGTTGTGGTGCACAAGGATGAGTAGGTGCTGCCCTGTGAGGGGACAGTGCCCTGCTGCTGTTGGGCCTCACTGTTTGCACGGTGCTCTGGATTTTGGAGACATCCTCGCTGTGGTGTGGCTGACAAGGTTAAAGCCTGGGAAGCTCAGGGTGTGGTTCCACTGCCTGACCTCCATGGCACACACATTGCATTGCAGCAGGTTTTGGTAGCCAGTGCAGGACAGGTGCAGGAATTCGCCAGCTGCTGAAAAATCAAGTGCAAAAGTTTTGGTGCTGCCTCAGCGCGTAACAAAAACGCTGTAGTTACTCCCCCTAAACGTGACTTTGTGGCTGGTGGAGGAGAGAGGAGGTGCTCGGGAGCTCTGATTCACCCTGCCCGAGCTGCCAGCTCTCCTGCAGACAGCCCAGCAGCATCCAGCAGGGACAAGGGGGAGATGCTCTCCTCAGTCAGCTGGCTCTGCACTCTGCTGCTGACCTGGCTGCCTTTCCAGCCCAAAAACAACCACAAGGAGCTGCTTGTGTCCTTCAGCAAACCACACAGGAAATCCTCCCAGGCAGGTGCCGAGAGAACTTTCCTTGTGTGACCTTTTTGAGCTGATTTCACAGTATGGGATGTAGGATTTAAAATAATGCTGTTGTGATGAGCTAGTCCTTCATCCTTTCAGTCTGTCACCCTGCTCTTCCTCAGGTGATGGTCTGGAGAAATCTCCTCTGGATTGCTTGATGAAGAGGATGGGGTTGAATTTATATTTCTTCAAGTATGGTATGGCTTTCTCTTGGGAAAGCTGTGAAGGGTCTCAGTTTAGGAATAGCAGAGAAATGTGAAAGGTTAATTATGGTTTGTCAGGACCAGGTTGGCTTTTAGAAATGAACAGAAGTGACAATCAAGCACCATGGAAATGTGGTTTTGGAGGTATTAAGGCCCTTGCAGCATGAGGGTGCCCATAAGATCTCATTTTTGGCTGCATTTGAGGAGGAAGCCTGGGCACTTGCTGGCAGTGTGCAGAACCAGCGAAGTGTGGGCAGAAGGGAGGAACCTGGTTCATTTGTGAATCCTGCCTAAGGCTTTCTCCTATGTGAAATTCCTGATGGGCTTTGCCCTGGGAGCTTTCAGCAGCTCAGTCTGGTTTCTGAAATGGTCTCTGTGCCTCTTGCATGAGGAGCATTGGGTGTCTGATATTCCACAACAGAGCTGAGCACTATTAGTTCAAGATACTTTGGAGCACAGCAGTGTTGTATATGTGGCTCTGAATTCCTCCTGTTGAAATGCTTTTCCTGGGAGGGTGGAAACAAAACATGAGAATAGATGTCATGGCTCAGCCCAAGTATTCCCTAGGGATAGGAAAAAATCTGGATTCCAGCCACCTTACCAGACATTCATTTGAACAAAAATTGAACAGCTCCAAAAGAGGAGTGGGAAGGGCAGAGAGTCCTTTTCCCTATGGACTTGTTACTTTTGAATTTAGGAAAAGGAGAGATGAAACAAAGGTCCAGCCTGTGTTCTTCTGCTTGGCTAAATACAAGTACCCTTAACATGAATGGCTGTGGGTGACTGTGTCTGTTTAGCCTGTTCCCTAGTAAAGAGCAAGGAATTAATCCTGCACATAGATTTGTGCCCATTGGCGTGGCAGGAAAAGGTGTTTGCTGCCTGACTTGGGATCATCTGTGTCTGAGGCTACTTCCACCTTTCACCTGTTCTTAGGGATTCCACTGTGCTAAAGTTTTATTTATACCTGGACCTTAATGCCACCCACCCCTGCCCCAGAGCCTTGGCCTGATGGCTGGAGCTGTTGGAAGAACTGTTTAAAAACGCAGTTTAAGAACTCAAAGTAGCCTTAAATACTTCACGAGTTGTGATTGTTGCTCATTTTAAGGCAAGGTGCAGGTTGACAAGTGAGATGTTAACGCCTCTGGAAGTTTGGAAATTCTTGGAGGGAATTGGGATATGAGCAGCAATCCTTGTTGCCAGGACAGCTTTTAGAAGCCCCTTTCCCCCATAAAGGTGCATCTCCGAGGTAGTTAATTTAAAAATAAAACGTTTAATATTCCAGACCACAAGCAACACTGAAGCGAACAAGGGCACTGCAAGTGGCTCTGCATGTAATAATCACACCCGCTTTGCAGCTCGATGGGATAATCTTTGTTTCCTTGAGAGGAAAAGGAAAGCTCTGGGGAATATTTCTGAAGCAATTCCCTGTCCTTAACAGCTGAGAAATGTTTGGGTTACAGCTCTGTTTGCCGGGTTTCTGCTGGCTGAAGGAGCGGACTGAGCTGCGGTGGCTGGAACCGGGATCCTCCTCCCGCTGGATCCCGGCCTCGGCTTTGGGCTGCGCTCGGGCTCCGGAGGCTCCCGGCGCCTCCATCCCCGCAGCAGAGCTCAGCAGGGCGGGGGATCGTAGTGATCGAGCAGACTGTGCGCGATGAAGCCGCGCTGCGAGTGCAGGGTCCCGCAGGGCCGGCACAGCTGCAGCTCGCAGCTCGGACACATCTGGCCCGAGCCCCGCAGCGCCCCGAGCTGGCGCAGCGAGCACGGCTCCCCCTGCGGGCCCGGCGAGCCTTTCCTGGGCGAACACCGACGCTGCTCCTCGGACAGCTGGCTCCTTCCCTGCGGGCTGCAAGGGCACCGAGAGGTGACAAACCGGGCACGGAGAGGGGTGACAAACTGGGAACAGAGAGGTGACAGCTGGAACAGGCACACACACAGAGAGGTGACAGCTGGGACAGGCTCAGAGACAGGTGACAGCTGAACAGGCACACACAGAGGTGACAGCTGGAACAGGCTCACTCACACACTAAGGTGACAGCTGGAACAGGC
>NC_031778.1:3981216-4018984 GCF_001522545.3 Parus major
GAACAGGCACAGAGAGGTGACAGCTGGAACAGGCACAGAGAGGTGACAGCTGGAACAGGCACACACAGAGAGGTGACAAGCTCAGCCTGTGCACTCCAGGATGGATGACGGCAGCAGTTTGTGGTTCATGAACACTTCCACAGGCTGTACCTGTGACACTCTGGTGCCGTGTGTGGCCACCTGAAAAAGCAGGGATGGAGCAGAAAGGAGAGTCTGGGGCTGTGGTGACAGTGACAAACCATTTGTTTTAGAGCACAGAATTAATAAAGTATTTCCATCATTTAAACAAAACCATAAAAGAGTGGCATCAGCTAACAGGGTGGGAACTGCAATATGCAGCCCTTCTGTAAAGTCTGAAGGCTGACTCTCTCTCCATTAAGGTGGGAGTACCATGGAAGATTACTAGATTATTGTTACATTTTAAATTTTTTTCTCTTTTAACTCAAACTGGGTAAAATTCGTATTTATCACTTACAAATAATGTTCAGAAAACATGATTTTACTGTTTCAATAGTATTTGTCTGCCTCCTGAATGCACTCTTCAGTGAAATTATGAACAACAGAAAACATTTGCAGCAGTAATTCACTTCTTGGATGTCTGACAATATTTTCTAGTCCAGTTCCTCAACAGTGCAGCAAGAAAAAACCCAAAACCAAGCCCTTGGTATCAGCTGTGCTGCAGTTAGATGACTCTGAGGGAAAAGTCTGGCTCTCAGGTTCATTTCTTGCTCGTGTATTTTAATCTTCTGTGGAGCCTGCAAGCAGCTGCTGTGGCTATCAAGCCTAATGCAGTTAGCTGAGTAATTGTGGAGACTTGTGTGCACTTCCTGCTAAGACGGTAATTTCATGATAATTACCAAAGACAGACTCATTTTAGGAGATCTGTAGGGAAAACATCTCTTGGATGAGAAAAGACACTTTTTGGAAACTGCTCCTGATCTTAGCATACACTCAGTTTACTTCATGTTAAAGAAGAATAATACCTGGGAGAAAGACCCAAGGAGAGAATTTCAAATCCCATGAGAATGATTACAATAACTCAAAAGCAATACATTCACAAAGCAGCAAGCTCAAAATCATTTTGGCCTCTGCTTACTTTGGTTAAAAAAGGAATAGTTATTATTACTTAGTCTTTTTGTCTTGTTTCCCTTTTTCTCCTCCTAACTGAAATGAGTAAATATCAAAGCACTATTGCAGGAACACAAGCATTAATTATGAATTTTAAGAAATTTACTATCATTAACTTTGTTGGGCAGTGATTTTTGCTGCATTTACACTTTCCACTGTACCCTGGAGTTACAGCTCTGGTGCAACAAAATCTGCAGCAAAGTTACTGCTGGGAACAGTGGGGCTGTCCCAGGGGCAGTGCTGGTGTTGTACCTGGAGAAACAGAGATGCTGGCCCTGCTGATCTCTTGCTGGGAGCACAGGGAGATGGATAAAAGATTAACACACAGACACACAAGACTTGGAGCACTTATTTTCATCTCTAGTGCTGCCAGTGTTCATAGTTTTTAGCTCAAGTTGTTTAATTAGCCTCTGTTTCCTCGTTTGTGAAACAGTTAACCCAGCAGAGGTAACAGGTGTGGCTCTTCCAAAGCTGCTCTGGAAATACAAAATTTCTTGTTTGAAAATGTATGCAAAATATAATCTTGGATGTACTTACAATTTATTCTTGGGTGACCCAGAGAAGAGGCTCAGTCGAGAAAATCTCTTCTTGAGGAGCCGCTCTTGCTTTTTTCGGCCATGCTTTCCATCTCCTGTGACTTCTTCTGTGAGTTCCTTCTTTCCTCTGTGCCAGCTCATTTTATCTGTCCTACCACCAGCTCCTGCTTAGCTGGGTAGAGCAGGCTGGCTGGTGTTTGAGAGCCTCTGCTTTGCTGAGTTGTGCCTGGTGAAGTCTGGACAAACGTGAGCGGTGCGGGTCACAGCGGAGCTCAGCCGAGATCACCGAGCAGCCGCTGTCCATCAGCCGAAGGAAATACCTGCTCTGAAAAATCCTGCAGCCACAAAGGGACTCTGGATAGTCTTGCTCTGGTCCAGATAATTATGGAAAGTAGGATTGGGCATTAAATATAATGAATATTTCCCTCTGCGTGCTCTCTTTCACGATTGAGGAGTTCCTTGAACTGGGAGGAGAGGGGAGCCAGGAAACAGCTTTGTGCAGGGAGCAGAAGCAGTGAGATAAATGTGAGCTGGAACAAACACTGCTGAGCAAAAAACAGACTCCTGGGAAGATGAAGAACCAACTGGGGATTTTAGTTAAGGCTTGGAAATTGTTTCCTTTTTCTTTTGATAAAGCAGTTGATTAGCCCGCATTTCCGCGTTGTGGTGCTTTGTCTCCAAGAATTATCCCTTTGGCCTCTCTGATCGAATTAGTCCCTCTGCTCCACGTTTGATATTTGCTAATTATGTTAACTTTTGGTTGCTTGACTTGGAGGGTCACGTCCTCCCCCTCCTCTGTCTGTTCTCTTCTTCCTGCCTGCTACAAATATTTCCCATAAATCTCCTAAAACAAACCACCCGAAGCTTGTAGGCTTAAAAACAAAATTGGCAACCACTTTTAACTTCTTTTACTCTTCTTCTCCCTCCTCAGCCCCTCCCAGGCTTTTAAGCAGAATTCCCTGTACCCAGTTTTTACCAAAGGGACACACAGAGGCAGGAGGGACTGGGCCTCATTGTGCAAATGCTTGGCAGGACCACACCTGCAAAGTTTCCAAAATTATCCATTAATACACGTTGATGTATATTAATGTAAATACATTAGCATATACATATCAGTACATTGATATAATAGTGTATAATACATGATATTAATAATAATAATAACATATAATAATGTATAATACATTAATAGAGGAACTGTAAATACCTCGAGGAGCACAGAACATCACAGCTTGCTACTCAGGCTTGGTAATGAGCCACCCAGGGTTTTAACAGAACCCAGGTAAGCTGGACCTGGATCTCTCACAGAAATGGCAGAAAAGACAATTTATGAAAGGAGTTGCAAACACTTCACTGACCTGTGACACTTCCATCACTAAAGCACTGATATGCTGTGGAGGAATGAATAAAAGTTGTGAATGAAAGAAAATGACACAG
This sequence comes from Parus major, assembly GCF_001522545.3. Classification (NCBI taxonomy): domain Eukaryota; kingdom Metazoa; phylum Chordata; class Aves; order Passeriformes; family Paridae; genus Parus; species Parus major. The sequence continues at coordinate 3,984,318 of NC_031778.1, forward strand.
CCTACAACTACAGGCTTGAGGTTTTAATTTGTGACAAAATAATCTGCAAATTCAAGACCCATTTTAGGCAGGCAGTGGTGCTGAGGTGAAGCTCTGCAGAACACACCACCTGTGGCTAATAAAGTCAGCAGCTGGGCAGGCAGCCTTGCTTCTCAGAGCTGCAAAGGCTGGCTCATCCTGTACCAATTCCACTTGTCTAAAAAGGCAAGAGAAGAAAACAAGCCATTGAAAAAGACATGTAAAACCTGGGGCAAAGGATAGAAGATACTTGGAATAGATATTTTCTTAATTCTTTTAGACAATAGTTTTTGAAAAATTGTACTTTGGACATTTATGGTATTTAATTTCTCTGTTAAAGATGAATTTGTCTGGCAATGCTGAGTCTCCAGTGCCACATGGGGGAATTCCTCCTATACTTTGTTTAAATGCATTGCCAGATCAGAAGATCGGAAAATGCAGCATTTGAATAATTGATTTATTTACCTTGCTTTTGTTTTCTGCTTAAATCTTGTGAAACTTAATTACCATTGCTTTCTATAAACCAATTAACTGCTCTCACCTTTCTTATTTAGCACCAATAGTGTTTTGTTTTGTGAGCCAAAACAACTGATGCCAGTGTTACTGTGGCTGGCCCTGAGATTTACTCTATTTATTATATGGGCACTCCATAAACTATAGACTACCTGATGACTCTTCTTAATGGGGATCCTACTTGCAGATCTGTGAGAAAATACATTTCCCCCAGGTGAAGATCACACAGCAGCAGTACATAACATTTTCAGGAGCCTCAGTGTTGTAGCTCCAGGCTGTCCCTGGGAAATTTTAAGCAAGCTCCAGCACCTGCAAGACTCCAGGTGCCAGAATTGGTCTCCACTGATGATGGTTGTTGGTGGCCTTTGTTCTTGAACCTCCTCAGCAGTGGCTCTGAAGCTGGCTCTGAAACTGCCTTCAAAAAATTTTGCTTAGGGACAAAATACAAATTATGAATGGGGTAAAAACCCAACAGTTCACAAAGCAGAATGATTGTTCTCCACACCCAGGAGGGGCAGGCTGAGGGTGCAGGAACTTGTTTTCCAAAAGTGGAGTGTTTCCATCTCCATCCTTCCAACTGCACCAGCCCTGATCCTGCTCTTATTATTGTACCAAACAGAGTAAGAGGGGAAATCTGTGTGGCAGAGCAAACAGACAGAGCAAAAGATGGGAAAGGAGGTCTGGAAGGAGGAAAGTACCTGGACAGCAGCTGGGGGACAATTTCTCTGTGTCTCCAGGATGCAGATTTTCTGATTCAGTTGTGTGACTTAAATGAAATTTAAGCTGTTTGAACTAATTCTGGTCGTATTATTTTTGCCACCACAGGGTGTCTCTGCATCTCTTCCAACTCCAAAGGCTGAGGTGGCCTCTAATGGCAGGCTGCAAGCTCCAGGGAATGTAGGGCTAAAGGAAATGTCCCCCAGGTTAGCTGTGGATTTTCCTCAGGATCATGAGCCTTTTTGGATTGCAATGGTGATGCCTTCATTAGGTGGTAAGGAATTGTTTTTCTTAGCAGCTGCAGTGCAATGATGTTGTTTAATTTGGTTTTGAGAACTCTGTGGTACCACTCTGCAGGAAGCCATGGCCATGTGGTGTAGCTTCAGCTCATTCTGCAGTGTGCTCACAAGGTCTGAGGTGTTTTCCCTGTTGTGGAATGCTTCTGCTAAATCCTGATTTCTGATTTTCCTGACTGCCATTTCACCTTCATGCCTGTGTGGGTATTTCCTGTTCCACTTCAATCAGGCTAAATATGGGGTCAGCACAAACACTGCTGTTTGCTCTGGATAGTTTGTATAATAAAACAAGTTTGTACAATAAAACATTTCAATATGTTGGGTTTGGAGTCTTCCAGGGGGCTTTTTTGAGTCTTGTGACCTTTGGCCTAGCATCAGTACCAGATGTAGTACAGAACATCAGTTCCACCCTGCATGTAGCTGTAGCAATGACTGGAAGTGAGACCACAGGAAGGGCAGAAAGGTCTGGGGAAAGGTTTCCCTGTCCCAGAAGCTTCTAACCTCACAAGCCAGGCATGACTTGGCCCTTTCTCAACATTCAGATGTGGCTTGGGTTTGAGGATGAAGGTGAGAATGTCCCTGGTAGCAGAAGGTGCTGTAGGGCTATCCCATAAATATTCATATAACTATCACAGAAATAATCATATATATATAATATATGATATAAATGTGTCTTTGTCTAGGGTATCTGAAAAGTACACTCTCCTCGGGAGGGAAGAGGAGTTCCAGATGAGAAGTGCTAAGTACTCTGTGGGTGGATAAAGCTTGAAGGTAGTTGGGAATCTCCTGATTGTCATCAGGGCGCACCAAGTGATCAAAACTCCATCTTTACATAGAGAAAATACTGTTTGAACTGTTTTCTACTTCCATCAGGAAAAGTTTCTTAGGGTCAAGCTCCTATGAGTGTGATATATGAGCGAAAAAAAGGAGGTTGGAAGTGCTGCCTGAAGTGACATTTCTTCATTCATGCAGATAATTGGCTCCAGCACAAGAGACAGAATCACTCTCCAGAGGCAGGAGGTGTGAGGAGTCTCAAATGCAGTGAGCAAGCTCTCAGGCAGCAGAGGAGAGGGGAGAGGCTCCTGTCACTCTGGAGAGTGCCTGTCACTCTGAGGATTCCATATTTCCCAAGGAGCTGGATCCCTTCAGAGCTGACATCCCATGGCTTACACCTGAATCAGGCTGTGGTAACATCTGAGCCCAGATTTGGCCAATAGCTCAGTGTCCTGATGTCTGAGCTGTGGGTGCTGTCACATCTCCTGGATCCTTTCTGCATGGAAATACTCAGCTGGTTGATGACAAGTTGAGAAACTGGGACTGGTGCCTTGCTCAGCCCCAGTGGTGCCTTTGCCTGTTGCTTTGAGGAGCAATTCACCTTTTCTTGGATTTCCACATCAGAAAACACAGATTTGATCTGATGACACTGTTGCACTTTATTCCCAACAGGCACCCCAAGATTTGAGGTCCAGATACCTAGAAAAGCTGCTTGCCTTACCCAAATGCCCAGTTTGAATGGCCAGTGCTGGCTGCCACTGACACCCCTGGAAAATCTGTGAAGACAGCAACAGGTGAAGCATCTTTTTACAAGTGAAAGGGGTTAAATGCCACTTCTTGAAAAAACACCCAAACTTTCTTATTCCTTCACCTCTGTTGAGAGCATGGGAAGGCCTTGGTTTGAATAGGGAGGAACATGTGCTGTTCCAGAGTAAGCTCTGCTCTGCACAGGAGGATGGGGCACAGGGAAGTGCTGATGTTCACGGAGGTGAGCTTGGATGCCTGGCTTGAGGTTGAGGTGACATCTAAGCCAGAAGCACTGGCTGTACTTCATCTGAGACACAACCCTTCCACTATCAGTGCTTCATCTGGCAGCCTGTCTGTCTCTGGATTTCCTCCGTGCTCTGAGTTTCCATTCACAAGTCTTCACCCACGACAGCAGGGATTGAACGGCAGCACCTTCCGTCATTCTCTTCCTTACTAAATTCCTTTCTTTCCAGCGAGGAGGGGCAGAAGGCAGGTGTTCAGGGAAGCCTGCAGTGGTTTTTACCTGCTGCCCAGGCGGCAGTGAGCAGCTCTGCGGGCACAGGCAGCGCTCGGTGCGGGAGGAGCCGGCGCTGCCCCGGCCCTGGGGAGCGCTCCCGCTGCCAGGAGGGAGCGGAGCGGCTCCTCCGAGCCCGGCCGAGCCTCCCCGCCCGTGATGCGAGGCGCAGGCATGCTCAGTAGCCGCTGCCTACCCCTCCTCTCCCAACAACAGTGCCTACAACAGCAGGAGCCGGCTGGCAGCGGAGCCGAAAGCCATCTTTGCAGGAGAGGGAGGCAGCGCAGCCCCTCGCCATGTGAGTGCCGGCCTGAGCGCTGCGGGAACCCCGGGCTGCCTCCCCAGCCACGGGAGCCGCTGTCCGCCGGCCGGGAACACGGCTGGGACACGGCTGGGACACGGCTCCCGGGGCTGGGACACGGCTGGGACACGGCTCCCGGGGCTGGGACACGGCTCCCGGGGCTGGGGGATGGCTGGGGGGTGGCCGGGGCTGGGGCACGGCTCCCAGAGGATGGACAAGGCTCCCAGGGGATGGGCACGGCCGGGGGGTGGCTGGGGCAGGGACACAGCCGGGGGATGGACAAGGCTCCCAGGGGATGCACACGGCTCCCAGGGGATGGACACGGCTCCCAGGGCAAGGGACAGGGCTCCCAGGGCGGGGGACTCCGGCAGCACCGCCCGCCTGAGCTGCTGCCGCTGCCGGGCACCCGAGAGCACGGATGGGCTCTCTCCGTGTTTATCCGGCAGCCCAGGGGGTTACTGACACGTTTCGAGTGGGATTCGTGCTGAAAAGGGAAGGCTGGGCCGAGATCCTCAACAGGTTCGAGTCAGGGCTGTTCAATAGCATGAGTCACTGAGCGCTGCTGCTCCACAGCAAACGGGTCCTGTTTGTTGTCAGTGCTTCGTGAAATGCTCTCTCAGACGCTGCCTGTCTGATCAGTCCAGCCTCACCTTCTCCAGTGCCAATGGCTTCCTGTCAGCACTGCTTGATACCATCTGCTCCTTCTTGTTCCCATCTCTCCAAATACCTATTCCAAGTTTTCACGTGGAGCATTAACATTCTCTGCCAGGCGGTGATGAAACCCCCAAAGTCCATTCGGAAACCAGAAGTGTGCTGGGGTAAATAGGAATTGATCAGACACATTCATTCACAAAAGGATTCAGGCAGCTGAATGCATCATTTTACTGTTTCCCCAAGTCATTGCTCATTCCCAGTGACCCTTAAAGGAGAGCCTAAGATGTCTCAAACAAACAAAGAGTCATTTGTGCTGGTACTGGGTGATCTTGTAAGAACTGGAGCTTGGTTGATTCAGAGAACATGAGGAATGCAGAGTGTCTTGGAAATCTGTGATTAAATTACTTCAAAAATATTTCTAATAACCAACTGTTCTTCAGGAGGCATTCTCAAAATAGAGTCTAAAATCACATATTCTGAAATGTTAGCCTTTGTCTTTAATGCTGTTTCCTGTATAGTATCTCAGACAAGAAGCTTTTGTTCGTGTTGTCCAAAATGTTTTCCAAAGCAAGGAGTGTCTTGGGAGTCAAAAAAAAACACTTTCCAATAGAAGATTCCCCATGCAAACAGCAAAGTCTGCCAGTTAAAGCCAGTTCATTGTAGGCTCCTGTTGCCTAGCTGTGTTTCTACTGAGCCAGATGATGACATCAAACACTTTTATTTGTATGTGAGCTGTTCTTCAATGATTAATAGATGAGTTTGCTGCTGCAGTTTTATACAATCTGAGCTGTTCTGACACTAAGCAATAATCAGATAATGTTTAACATAACCTGTGTGTGTTTCTGTCTCAGTGTACGTTGGTTTTCATGGCAGCATCTGTACATGAAGTAGAAAGGGCGATACTGATATAACTTGGTCATGCTTCTTCTGTAGGGTCTTTACATCAGACTTCTGACAAAAAAATAGAGGAAAACGGGAAAGCAGTTTTTATCTAATTTGGCCAAATGGACTTTCAGTTTGATAATAGAAAGAAAACCAAGACAAACAAGCAGCTTGTCATTGGCAGAATTAGCTGGCTTCTGTTTAACTGCCAGATATTGCAATGAAACCTTTCCTTTGAACATGCCTCCAAATGTCATGTCCCAGGGACTGCTGAGTTACTGATGTGCAGCAGAGGTGAGTGGGGATTAGCCACTGCCTCACAGCAGCTTCTGGTGAGCCCCAAACCCTCTGCAGGTCCCTGCTCCTGCTGTTCCACCTGTTCTGGGCTCCTCCCATGCCTGTCCAGACCTGAAGTGACACAGTGCTGTGACTTCACTGCTGGGATAAAGATCTCCTACCCTGGGCCAGCTGCCAGCCCCACCCTGCACAGTGCCCTGTCCTCTGCAGCAGCTGCAGGCTTTGCTCAGGAAGGGGTGCCTGGCTGTGCCAAGGATTCCCAGAATGCTGTCCCAGTTTCCAGCTTAGGAAAAGGGAAACACCTGGAGAGTGTGTGAACCTGGGTAGTGTGTGAACCTGGGGAGAGCTCTGTGTTTCATGACTCCTGGTGGGTTTTGTTCTCTCAGTAAGGTGTCCAGCTGCTCAGTTTGGGGTGAGGAGCTCTGCAGCTGGACCATACAGCATGTGGAAGCAGCTCCCTCTTGGTTTGAAGCTGGCAGGGAGCAGGTTCTGCCTGATCTCACTCTTGTACTGGAAACCAAAGAGCAGTGCTCCTTATTTGCTGTGTTTTGTGTGATCCACGGTTGTGTGTGAGCCCAGCAGAGCTGTGTCATTCACATCAGGTGCCAATCTGTCCCCGTGGCCTCTCAGGGTGAGCACAACCCATGTGAGATCCATTCAGGAAACAGACAACTTTCACCTTTAACCAGGAAGAGGAGAGGAAGCTGTAACATCAAAAGGTTGAGTGAAAGGAGAAGGACATGAAAGGAATTTAAAGCAAGAGCAGAGAAAGGTTAGACCTGCCAGTACAGCTGGGAAAATTGTTCCAGGTGAGAGGAAGAGCACACAAACTCATTTGGAGGAGATGTGAGAAGCAGTGAAGGACAAAGTGGAGCTCAAAGTTGCGGTGTTTCTGGGCTTTGTTCCTTGCTGGAAAAGAGGCCAACAGCAGCAGGTGAATTTGTGGATGTGTTTTGTTTCCAGTGGTCACAAGTCAGTGGGTAATTGTACAGGATAGCAGCTCAAGGCATGGTGTCATCTGCTGTTTCAGCCAGGTCACTGAGCAGACAGCAGGGTGCCTCTGATTGCATTAACCCAGGACAAATGGGCTCCCTTGCAGGGGACAACTTCTGTGAGACAAGCAGCAAAGCACCTGGCTCTCCCCAGGGCAAAACTGCATCTCATTCCTAGGGTTAGAGCTTCCTTAGAAAAATACCTTTCTGCCTGGTTCAGAGCAGCAAGGAGGGGATGGGTGGGATTAAAATGGTCCCAGCAGTAGCAGTGAGTCTGTTCTGGTTGAATGTCTGTTCAGTTTCTCTGAATGAGAAGAATGTTGTGGCTATTGTCTCCTGTTGTTTGTAGAGCAGTACTTAGCCCTGCTTTTGTGGGCATAATTTTATAAAACTTGTCAAAATCTCCCTGCCCTTCTCTTGCACTGATCAGCAGAGACAAACAATTCAGCATAATCCTCTTCACAGTCCTGATCCATGGCTTTCAGGGAGTTCAGGGTCTCACAAAAGTGTCTACAGCCAGTGCATGTCCCAGGAAAGTCCAAGGAGTATGAACTGGAGGGACACATGTTCTGAGAGGTGCAGCTGTTCCATGCTGTGCCTGGCTTCCCTTGGGAATGTGTTCCACAAGAGTTCTGTAAAGCCCTGGAGTCCCCTGGGTTTGGGGGCTTGCTGGTGGCCAGCTGCCTCAGCCCAGGACAAGCCAAGGGCAGCAGTGACATTTTTTGGTGTTCTCCCTCCCCCTGCAGCCTGGCAGAGGGACTGGTGGCTTGAGAGCAATCCACACAACCATGGCTGTGGAGGAGTGGGCTGCTCTTCTCATTTAGGGGCTGCACTGGAGCCTGTAGTGAGAATAGCCAGGCTGCTCTCAGCAGCAGGGCTGTGCACATGAGAAGGGGACGCTGAGAAGTGGAAAGCACCCCATTTTCAGCACAGCTCTGTCCTGACTCGTGTGCTGGTTCTGATGCTCACAGCTCTTAGTAAGAGTCTTGAAGTAAGGGTGTCAGGAGTAGGAGCTGCTGCTCGATCTGCTGCCTGGACACATCACCAGAGGGATCCATGTGTTTTGTTCACTGTTTGCTTCCCTCCACTTGCTGTCTTGTAGCATCATGCAGACACAGATCACCATGTAGGAATAAATGCTTCCAGCTCACATGAAGGGTTATTCCTGACACATTCAAGTTGCCATTTGAAGTGAAGGTGGCCTAAGTAGGTTGTGAATCTTTTGGGGGATGAGTGTTTGAAAGCATAGAGATCAAACTGGGTGATATCTTGAGGGCCTCAGCCAAGAAAGAAACCAAGAATGATACGTGACAAGTACAGGCAAGGATTATGTGTCCTGATGAACATTCTTCCAAACAGGCTAACATGAAGTAGATGAAACCCAAATACACTTTGTGCTTTGGTGGTCCCTTTCTTTGTGACTTGTCTCTCCTTGGTTCTCCTGTGCATCAGCCATAACTTGTTCCCCTTGACTTGCAGGCATTTTTCACAGGAAGTTCCAGCTGTGGAGTGACTCACAGGCTGCTGAGAGTGGCTGCAGCAGATGAATTGGTCTGGCAGAGGAACACCTCTCCTTTTTTAGGAGCTGTTTCCATAATTAATGTTTTCCTGAAGAATCAGTGATCAGGCTGTAGAGCACCAGTCAAAGCCATGTTTGTGAGCATGTGTGTGAGAATGTTCCTGGGTGGGGAGGAGAGAAATGGATTCAATGTTCTCCCTCTCCTTGACTGCTCCTGGGCTTTCTACCAAGCAGCCACGTCCAGGGGAAAAGGGGTGGAAGGCAGGAAAAAAGAGACAGCCACCAGTCCAACAAACTCTCAGCTCTGTGCACTCGAGTCATTAATGACCAGACAAAGAAATCAGAAATACTGAAAACAAAGATGCTCCTCTGCCAGCATCTGTGGGATGCAGAACCCATGGAAGCTGCTCCCTGACAGCCTTAACCAAACCTTTGCAGTTCCAGCAGGAGCAGCACAGTCACAAATCAGCTCAGATTGACCAAACTGTTTGTTTTGAGCAATTACAACTCAGAGATAGAATTTTCTCTCTCCTACGTCATTCAGCACTCCCTGCTGTCATTATTCATAGCCATTACCTGCAATTAACTGGCCTGGGTTTCTTTAATGATGCAATTCCCTTTTTATCCTGGTGTCTGTGGTTGAGCACTCTAAACCCTTTTCCATTATTCACTGAAGAGCCATCAAATTATTGCAAGGTGTTTTTTTTTAACTGCTTAGCTATGAAAACCTTATGTTTTTTCAGTGGAAATTAGTAAGGAACTCATTGAAACAGAGCTGTCTGTACTTCTGTGTTTTGTTGGTTGCAGTTGTATTGTTGCTTCTGTACTGGGTGATATAATTAGAATGGAAGTTTCTGCCCAAATGATCTGAAATACATGATCCAGTTCCTTGTTCCTTGCATATGAAAAATTTAATGAGAAAAAGAAAAGTATATTTGGGAATAAATGAGAGAAAAATGTAATTTATTAGGTGTTTTAACTTACACCTGGACTCAGTATCACAGTATGGAAAGTAGATTCTCCTATGGTCACCTTTTAGAAGATAAACCCCATAATGTTTCAGGAGTTGTGTTTTGTTTAGGGGTTTTTTGGTGTTTTTCTGTTTGGTTTTGTTTTGTTGTTTGTTTTTTTTTAGTACATTCTCATCTGTTGCAGTGCAATTTAAGTGTAAAGCAGTAGATGTATTGTAATGGTTTCCAATATGTGGTCACTGTGTATTTGGAAGCAGCAGAGAGCTGAAAGTTTGGGGTTGTGAGGGGTCTGTGCTGTGCCCTTCACTGGAGGTTCCATTACTTTGGAACCTGTCAAAACCACACAGAATTGCCTTTGCAAGCAGCTGGAGACAGAACCAGAGCTGCTGGGTGGTGAGAACACCCCAGGCTCCTGTCTCACACAGTGGTTTCCATGTGCTGGAGTCTGAGTACGCAAAAAAGTGTCCAAAGAGTTTCTAAAACTCCATTTGTGATCTGGAGAAGAGCTGAGGAGAAGAATCACCTAGTGATAAGTGTTGTATTAACTCTTCTTAGTGCCTGATACTGGATAGGTGCTGGTTTTCTTTTAAGATGCTTGCACAAGACCCAGATGGGAATTTCTATATTGAAGTTTTAAATTTTTAATTGGTAATTGGAATTTGAAAAGCAAACAGTATTAAAAATGCAGTCATTGTAGCAAAAGTGTTTTTCTTATTTCCTATTTTGGAAAACATGTTGTTACAAAATTATCAGAAGACTTCTTTGCATTCTAGGAAATGAAGTTGCAAAATTTGATTTGAATTAACTTCTTGAAGGGCTGCAGTGCCTGTGTTCAGGAGAGATGTTTTGAAAATCATTTTGGGAGATAATAAAAGATCTGACTGGATGGTGTCCTGGGCAAGCCCATCTAATGGGCTCTGCTTGGAGCAGATGCTTGCACTAGATGATCTCCAGAGGTTACTTCCAACCTCAGTGCTTCTCTGATTCTGTTTGAAAAGGTCAGTCAAAATGGAATATGTTGGAGTTAATTAAACTAACATTCCCCTGTTTCCCAAACATTCAAGATCTTGACGTTTCATCCGTGTTAACTTTGATTTCCTACCCATTGGCAGTGGATGCCACAGAAATACCTCTGCTAGAATGGGAAAACATATGGTATTTAGGCAGGAAGGGAATGTAGGAGCTTGGAAGAATGTAGATCACTGGAATGCATTATTAAATTTGGATTGAATGCAAAAGTTCATGTTCTTCCCACAGAGAACAAACCCCAGATTCTCTGCAAGTGAGCTTTCTCATTTTTCATCTTCAATGTAGTCTTCTCCAGCCTGGTGTCAGCTCCCAGCTCTCTACACCGTGTCCCACAGGGCCTTGAGAGTCTGGAAACCTGGGAAGTGCTGTTCCCCTGGAAATGCTGCCTCAGTACAGCAGAGTGATCAACTGAATAAAACCATTTGTGTTTATACCAAGTGGGAGTGTTCAGATCCATCCCAGAGGAGAAGGAAATCCCCCTGCCACATGCAGCAGAGGTGGGAAATCGCTCACAGCAGGCAAGGAGTGCTGGCCAAGGCAGGAGGTGATGCCTTGGGGTGGCTCCCCAGAGCAGGGGGCTGGACAGAGTTAAGAGAATAAAGTGGGTGTTTATTGAAGGCCTTCAACAGGCACACCTTGGGCAGTCAGAAACCTCCCAGAGGCTGCACCCAAGCTGGAAGATGGGCACAAGTTTCTCAGACAATTACAAGTTTGGTCCATTTCCATCTCAGGGGTTAATGCTCCAATTACAGCTTCAGCTAATGGAGTAATTTACCCCCAGTTTGCTCCCCCCAATTCACTTTTGTTTATTCTTTCAGGGCCTGAGGCTGTGGGGTGTCCTTGGCTCTCAGGCCTGGAAAGGTTGTTCTGCCTGACCAAAGTGTGAAGAGAGCTCACTAACACTCTGTGTGGAGCTCAGAGTTATGCACTAATGCACTACAGGATCTGAAAAACAGAAAAGCTGAAATCCTAAGGCATCGTCAGAAGCTGGGTGGGTCCCTAGCCCAGCGCCTTCCCTGCCCCTCCAGATCTCCTTCCTCACACTGGATTCTGTGTACCTCTGGAGGAGAGGAGAGCAGTGAGTTTCCCATGCAAACTGAATTTCTTGCTGGCATCAATCTCTGAACCTGCACAGTGAGCAATCCACCCAAAGTCCTCAGCTCTGCAGAAGCAGGGAGCCTAGGTAAGAGCCAGTGTGCATCCATGAAGGAAAGCTCTTGGGACCTTGCCTGGGCTTCTCAGCATCTCCCCTGCACACACAGAAACTCAGGAGTGCTGGCTCTGGGTGCTGAGGGTGCTGTCATGTACTCCTTGCTTTTTTAGACACTGAGGTCCTGGATCATGGGATGTGTCAGCATTTTAGAAATATAAGGATCCTGATAAAGCTTTCCTGGGAACTATGAAAATCATTGATTATCCCTATACCCACTTGTTATCTGCTTCAGGAGGTTAATGGTCAGAAATTGCATTTGTGCATTTGAATTCACATACAAAAATAGCTCGTTATGGTGCTGGTGACTGGCCCTGAGCAGGGCCTTAATTGCAGTGTGCTGCAGGAAGGCCAAGGGCACTGCTGCTGGAGAGCAGAAACCTGGTCTGCTGGCCCCCACCAGCTGGTGGCACAGAATAATGCATGGCTTAGTGCTCTGGACATTATTTTGGAGTTTAGAGGAGGGTTCTAAACCTTTACACTCCTTATTGCTGCCAGTGATCCTGAGCAACACAAAAGAGACAAAACTCTCTCATCCCCTCTCCCAGTCGCTCTTTCAGGCTGGCTTGTGGGAAAGCTTTCTGAACTGCTGCTGGGTTTGCTGACAGCTCTGACAGAGAATGGATCTCCCTTCTCTTTCCTTCACATCTCCAGCAGCATCTGCTTCCAGCAGAGACAGCGCCTGCCACCTGTGCTGGCAGCTCAGGTGGGGAAAGGCAACAAAGAGCTTTAATCAATAGCAGCAAAAACACCCCAAGGGCGGCAGAACAGCCCTTCCTTTGGGCTCTGGGTATTGGGTTGTTTCCTGCCCCTCAGATGGTGACTCCTGTCCCTCTGGTTCCCCCGGGGATCTGAAGGCAGGATTCGCTGAGCTGTGGTTGGGAGCCTTTCTGCAGATTGGCATCTGGGGACAGCTCCCTGGGGAGTGGGGACTGCCAGCATGAATCAGCAGATAGCTTCCACTGACAGCCTGGATATCCTGAGTGATCAGCAGAGATCCCACCAGCCTATAGAAGTCTGCTTGTGAAATGTTTGACTTCTTCTTTCCAGCAGGGAGCTGTACAGTCATTCCCTGGCAGCTGAGATGCTGTCTCCCACACATGTGTGAAGATCACACAATGACATTTTTCAGCAACTTTGTTTACTAGATGATACAAATACAAAAATACTTCAAGTCACTTAACACCTTGATGCCTCTTTCCTTGCACTGAACATTTTAGGGAGATGGGGGGAGGGAATGGAAAGGCAGGATCTGCCCCACACAAATCTTGACAGGAATCCCATTTTCCATGTCAGTCTCCATTGCCTCACGCTCATGAAAGCAATGTGGTCTCTTGCATTTCATCCTGGGGCTGATGCATGGCTGCAACCGCAGCAGTGTTAAAGCAAAGACCTGACCATCAGCATGTTTGCTGTGACAATCAGTTTTATACACTCTAAGGCTCTAGGGAGGAATGAGCAGATTTGATTAAGCTGTGTGTGCAGACTGAGATGTCTCAGCAGTGGAACCATCTCCTAACAGAAATCACAGCTGACAGGAGCTTTTCTTGTTTAACCCCCACCTGGCAAAGCCAGTTATGCAGCGTGCAAGTTGGTATTTTACTTGTTGCTGTTTGCTCCAGAGCTCCTTCAGCAGCACAGCTTTAGCAATAAAACCTGTCCAGTCCTGGTGTGCCCATCCCAGCCCTTCCCGTTCCATGGGCAGCCTGAATGGGGAAAGCTGCCCTGCAGAAAGAAGCACTTGGAGTAAAACATAACAATTAGAGCCAAGCACTGAATATTTGGGCAGGAGGAAAAACAATTCTGAGTGTTTGTTGTGTAGGAATCGTCGTGTATAAGGTGCTTTCACTTGGAGGTGCTGCATAACGGGAAGGGAAACATTAAAAAAAGGTAGCAAAGAGTAGTTCAGAAGGTAACTCCCAATGAATTAAACATTACTTAATTTGCTGAATGAAAAATCCCCAAATGTTGCAAAATATTAAACATTTAACAAAACCTAAACAGTGACTAGCTAAATGTTAATTTAATTTAAAATTTCACTTTTTTTTTTTTTTTTTGGTATTTTGGTGCTGGTGCTTGTCTCTGGGTCTGTTCTAGTACTTCTTGTCTATTTACAGCAAAGGCAGCTGTTTCCTCAAAGTGGAGCAGAGTGTTTGTGCTTCACTGTTTGGGTACATGTAACCATTTGTAAAACTCCAGTGGAAAGGATTTTTCTCAATGGCTTACATTTCTTTCTGTTGTCTTTGTTTTGCTTTGAAGCTGATTGTGCAGGTTGCTGATGGGATTTTGCACCTAAATGACGAAGGAGTAGCAACAGAAACACATCCAACAGCCTGTCAGTGATGACAGGAGACAGGATTGCAGTAATTCCTTTGTCATGTCAGATAAACAAAGGGAATCCCTCTGCTCTGAGCAGCTTTTCTTTAATTTGGTCAAAGTAGAATAACCTGCATCTATTCTTCTTGGCTGTCTCTTTTCGAGAATAAACTAGGCAAACTCTGCTCATTCTTTTGTAACAGAACAGACTGAATGTGGGCTGGGGTCAGGAGAAAATTAATTTAGAATATGTGAGGAATTGAGGTAAGGGCCTTGACTCTTTCTCACAGAACTTTTGAATTTCTGAAAAGCCTTTGCATTTTCTGTTCTGCCAATATCAATCTCCGTATGCAGGAGCTTTACCTGGGCAATTCCTTTGCCTCTGCTGCTGCCCACCTGCAGCAGGGCTGGGTCAGGGGCTTTGGGGATAGAAGAGATTGCTGCTGCTTCGTTTTTCCTGCAGCTCAGAGAGCCTGAGGGAGGAGGACAGGGGACAGACTGACTGAGATGTCCAAGCCACTGTGACATCAGACATCACTCACCTCTCTGCTGAACACAGAATGAGATTACTGCTGTCTCTGGCCTTCTGTCTGCAAAGTGCAACAAAGGGAAGAGGAAAAAAAAAAAGACTGAAGGACTTTGCTTGGTTATCTTCAGTTATTAAACCATTGCCCAATAAGTGGGGGCTTGTTTGGAGCTGGGAACTCCTCATAGGTACTGCCATAACCAAAGCAGGGTTCCTCTAGAGAGGCCTTTACTTTGCCTTAAAACCTTTATTTTGTTTTGTTTTAGTTTACTTTACTTTACTTTTACTTTTACTTTTACTTTACTTTACTTTACTTTACTTTACTTTACTTTACTTTACTTGTGGTGTATTTTGTATTTCTAAATATCTATGGAATTTGTTTTTACCTAGATTTTACATAGAACTTGCTCTTGGGCATGTCCAGATAAATGGATGTGTAGTTCAGAGATCATAAAGATAAATTGAGTTTACAAGAATTAGGAGAGAAGATATTAATACTCCACAAGAAGTGTGAGATTTTAGGTGAGAAGATATTCAGCACAGGAACAAACACCTCTGCCCAGGAGCATGCAGATTTTTTTTTTCAAATTGCTGCTGTTTATAATGTTTATAATGGCAGTTGCTTTGTGCAAATTTGTACAATGAAAGCTCAGTTCAGAAGTTTCCATGAAGCTGTGCAAGAGCTGTTTTACATATGAGCATTATGATTTCAAGCATGTTCTGTTTGACGATTCAGTGTTTTGTTCTGTCTTTAGGAACAAAGCCCTGAGAGGTTGGTATTTTTTCCTATGTGTGTGCTTGTTTTGGGATAGGCAATTTGTTTTGTTTGTCATTCAGAATATCTCAAATGGAGAAGCTGCCTGACAAATTTAAATGCTGGAGTTCAACATCTTGTTTTTGGGGCCTCATCTCCAGCCCACTGTGGTGTCTCTTGTCCCAGTTTGGGGATCTGTTTCTTGTCAGGAGTATTTTGCTTTACCCAGGACGTGCTGCTGGTGCTCGCCCTCTCCATGTGGAGGGATCATTTGTAGCAAGTTTAATGGCAACAAACCAAGAACAATTACTTTAAATTTGTGACTAGAGCACCAGAAAAACTGAGGGTTTATTTCACAGGAGGACAGTGGGTGGCCACTGACCTGGCCCTGTTCACAGAAGAGGAAAATCAAGGGCTGTGTGATACCATAGCAGGTAGAAGAGGATGCATCTGGCATCTTCCTCTTTGCTTCTTGTCCCCAGTCTGCAATGTATATGTAAGTAAAGCAAACTGATTCTTGCAGCACTGGCAACCTCAGCACTGCAGATTTACACAACACAAACATTGACAAATGAACTAAAGAAGAATTGAAATCTCCTTGGAAAACTGAGGCAGATGTAGCCACATAGAATATATTTTATGGATTATTTTCCTTCAGATTAACAACTGTCGATCTATGATTGACCTTTGAATATCTTTGCTTTCCTGTAACTATTTTGCCTCACAAAACCTTCTGTGGAGTGAATTTATTCCAGCAGTGTGTACACAATGTGTGTCCTTTGGATTCTTCATCAGAGGCCACATCTTGTGTCATCAGGAATAAACTTGCCTGGCTTGGTTCTAATCTGAAATTTGATTTCTTAAATGTTCATAAATTAAAAAAAAAAAAAAAAAAAAGGCAGGGAAAGAAAAGCATCATACTGTGACATCTGAATGGAACAGAGCCTGTGGAAAATATCTTCTGACTAGAGAAGATCTTTGAAGGGAGAAAATAAACTCCCAATGGAAAGATCAAAGCATATGAAGATAATGGATTATGACAAGGTAAAAAAACACCTGGAGAAAATAGTTAGTTCAAACATAAAAGAGGAATAGGAAGGAGTAGGGTTTTTTGCTGGAGATAAAGGGTAGTTAGATGTCTGGCTCAGTACTTGAGATTATATGTTGTAGCTAAAGGGTTATTAGAGGAAATAGAGACTTTTTTCCTGTCTGGTGCAGCCTCCACTTCCATGGTGTCAAGGTAGCCTTGGAGCTGCAGTCCTGAACTGCTGCTCTATTGCAGAGCTCTCTGCTGCTGACTGCAGCCTAATGCAGCCTGCACTGCAAACAGGTCCTGCCAGACTGGCAGGGACCTGGGGTCATTGTAGTAACTCTAAAAGTCACTTTAACAGGCTGAGCAGGTCCTGCTAGGTTCACAAACATATGGAATTCATCACAGAAAAAAAGGCAGAAACCCATCTGGTGAGCTAGGAGGCATTCATGGGTAAAGAGCTCGATAAAAATCTCCTGTTCAGGTTATTGATAGCAAAGATCATCTGCACTGCTGGGCAGTCTGTGGGCTTGTCTCCTGCAGCATTCCTGGGTCACAGCCACAGAGGAACAGGAGCTGGAGCTGAGCAGGAAAGGCAGAGCCTCAAGGATCTCCCTCTCAGAGCCACATCACTGGCAACCTTGGAAATGCCTCCAGAAGCTGAGATCCAGTCACCTTGTCCAAGGCTCTGCTGGGCTTCTGTGGCCAAGCAGAAGCTGCACCTCACTTCTCCCATTTACATCCCATCCTTCCCTTCCCACCAAGCAGAAGTCCCAGGGGTTTGTGCCAGAACCTGCTGAACCAGGAGACACAGAGCACTGGATCTCCTGGGAGACACTCAGCCCCACAGAGCCACCCATGGGTGCTGCTGCTTAACCCCCTGGCTCATGGCTCCAAATGTTTGAGCAGCTGCATCTCCACAAACCTGCTGCTTGTGGCTGAACTGACGTGGGATTTGCTGCTTCCAGCTCACAGGCAACTTTGAATGAAAAAATAATGAATGAAAAAAAAAAAAATTAACTAAATTAAAAATAAAATTGTAAACTATTCTTTTGGGTAGACAGTTTTACTTTAAACTAGCAGTTTTCCCTTGTTTTAAAGCAAGAGCAATGGCAAGAGCAATCTCTATCCTTATGACAAGAAGATACAAATAATTATAGCAGGATATTATATAGGATATAAAAGGAATAGATCTCAGTGGCTGCATGGTCTAGAAGGAATGGAGCAACAGGAGTGCAAAATTCAGCTATAAATAGCAAAGCACAGCTATCTTCTTTCTCTTAGGTCTTATTTAGTTTGGTGAAGTATAAACAAAACCCAAGAAGTTGTGGGAAGTAGATGCAGGAAGACTGGGTTTGACAGAACAAATGGTTTTGATTATGAGAAGAATGATGGGTTTGTCTTTACAAACAAGCTGTGGGTCAGTTGATAAGATGTAGCTATCAGTGAGAGACAACAGAAACAGTGGGATGGATTCCAGTAGAAGATCAAAAGAGCACTAAAAGAACACTATGAATTCCATAAAAGTTAAGAAGGGATTATGCATTGTTGGGGGGGGAAGGTATCACCGCCGGTATCAGGCGTTCCGGGAAGCCTGTACCTCTCAAGTACCTCAGCCTATGGGGAAAGAGAGAAGGGACAAGCGGCCGGGAAATTGGGATAAAAAGGAGGCTGCGCCCTCCAAAAATTTGAGAGACCCCAGGGGAATGCCCCATGGCCTCTCCCTTTATTCGAATAAAGAAAAAGGACTCCTCTGTCTCCTTTTTGGACATAAACCTCTGGTGTTTGTGGATTAATTTTCCTGACAATTTGAAATGTCATTACTCTGGAAATGAGAATATAAGAGCTGAGTATTTGATATTCAGAATTCTGGAGAGGAGGATGCCAACAGAATTGCAAGTGAGTAATTGGGCAGGAGTAATTGGGCAGGTGCCACAGTGTGACTGAGGCAGTGTGTCAAGAACTATCACAGTATTGAGGCCTTTGGCAGCTCTCAGTAGGAGACCATGCTGTTTCCACCTTTTCTAGGATGTTCTGCTATTGTTCTTTCTGTGCCATGAGAAAATTGTGCACTTTGTTATGTCTGGCACCACTTTGGGGTTTTCCAGTTGTGTTTTTGGGTTGTTTTTTTTTTCCTTTTGTATAACCACACAATCTTAGTTCAGCAGCTAAGTTTAAAATTCCAGTTTTCAACCCCACGGTGCACTTGTCCAAAGCAGCCTTTGGCACACTCTGTTCCTGCCAGGCCCAGAGCAGCTGGTAAAAGGGAGAGCTACTCCCAAAGATGCTCCATCCTCCTCCATCTCTTGCTGTTTGACACAGCTCTGGGTGGCTTTTCCTTCGGGTGCTGTCACTTTTCCATCAGTCATTTCAGCAGGGTGGGGGTGACAGCACACACAGCGCTGCTGCAGGCGGGTCCACAGGGCCACTGGCCACCTTGACTTCTTCTCTTTTCATACTTGGGAAGGAAACATATGGGATTAGTAAGCAACAGAACCTCAGTTTTCATTTGAGAAAGGAAATAGAGTGATTCATCCTGAAGCCATCCGCTCCAAGGGAGGAAGATTTGAATTATTAACAGCATATCTAACCATGACGGGTGCTGACACCTTCATCTCTTATTTTTACTGCCATGGTTTTCTTCACATGCAGTGAGAGAATTTACACTACAGGAGTTGTTAATGGTTTCATGCATCCTACCCATTTTTAGCTGCCTAATTTATGGAAAGCCATTACTAAGTGAGTCACTGCTTTCACAGGATTAGTGTGGCTGAGATGGAGCTTTGGGTGTTCCTCTAATTTCCATATTTGCTTGAAAGGAACATCAGAGCCACATTAAAACTGTTCTTGTTTGGTTATAACAGGAGAGTTCAGAGCCTGTGCTTTACTTGATGGTGTACAAATCCTGAGGAGATGCTCCCTGTCCCTACAAGATAATGAGGGTACTAACTAACTAACTAACTAACTAACTAACTAACTAACTAACTAACGAACTAACTGTTAACTAACTAACTATTAACCAACTAACTAACTATTAACCAACTAACTAACTATTAACTAACTATTAACCAACTAACTAACTATTAACTAACTAACTAACTAAGCTACTTACCTGCCTCCTAGGTACCCTGAGCCAGGGTAGCTCATTGTTCAGAGCTTGTGCCTAATTGGATGGGAATGAAGTAATTCCAAAGATTACAAACAAAGCAATAGTGGGAATCTGACTGCAAATCTCACTATAAAGAATAAATTGTGGAAGCATGTTTACTCTCTGGTTGATCTTGTTGAGAAGCAGACATTCACAAGTTAAAAAGCCATTTTTTGAGGGTTTCCCCTCATCATAAATGAGCTGTGGGTTGAAACACATTTGGGCTGTCTGTACCACGAATGCAACAGGAGAAATGCAGTGTGTGAAATACCCAAGCACTGAATAAGGGCCAGGTTTCACAGCCAATACTCTTTGTAATAAATAACTCAGAAATATTTGTGCAATTTAGACAACAAATTCAAGCAGCAACTTTATCAGTAGATTAAAGGAAATCCTGAATGGATCTTTTTAAGCTCATTCACTCATCTGTAAACCTCTGAACTTGCTGCAAAAGGCACATGTTACTTGTCTTTCACTCAATTACAAGCTCTTAAAGAAATTACAAAGCTTTTCATGACAGTGCTTGAAGATTTCTTTATTTTTACTGGATAAATTCTGAGACAAATCATCAGCTGCTACAAAGATAAGTGACTCTGGAGCCCCAACTTTTCTTTTTTTCCAATTAAAGATTTCTTGTGTATGATCTATGATCTACCCACTTCTTTTTTCCCTCGGGATTTTAAAGTGCTTAAAAGATTTTAAAACCCAAAGGAACCACGTACAATAGTGGCTGATGTGCATAAGGCTGGGAAATGATGAGTGATCAGTGGCTTGATAATGCAAAGTTACAGAAACTAAACATTGATCCTGTTAATCAGTTGGTGTCTGTGCATGTTTTCATGTGTAGCACCAAGTGGATGATTTTGAAAGAGCGGTTAGGAAATTAATTCAAAATGAAACCCTTAAAACCTATCATCAAGCTGGTCACAAGAGCTTGTACTTGTCTACATATGAACCAATAAACATTCTTTGGCTGCTCTTTTACTCTGTGAGTCTCTGGTGGAAATGGAAGTCCACTGGCATGACTTCTATAAGAAGATTCAAATACTTGCAGTATTTAGAATTTAATTGTTCCATCGTGCTTTTCTAGCAGGATTTTGCTTTATGGAAATGTGTTTGGACTCCATATTCAGTGGCAATACATCTGGATTTTCAGGCAGGCATTTTTAATTTTGTTCTGAACCAGAATCAATACGAACATTTGTGGTGGATTCTTTTATGTGTGCTTTCAGAACATCCCACGTTTTTCACATTGTTCCATTCAGGGCAGCTGAGTGACTGAATGCAGAAGAAAAGCAAAGCAACAACCTTCTTTGGAAGCTGAATGATTGCTCATGTCTTACAGCACTTCCACAGAAAATGAACAGTGTCCTCCCCTGGAGAGCCACTGACGTGACTGAGGTGGAAAGCTGAGTAACAAAAGCAAGAGCAGAGGCCAAAAAGAGACGTGTGCAAGGCTTTTAAATGGTGCTGGCTCTGGCCAGCCTTTCCAGGAAATACAGCTTCTGTGACTGCCCTTTTACCATCCTGCTAAACTTGATGGAGTGGTAAAAAACCTCCCAGATGCAGATTCCTAAAAGCTGTGGGAGATCAGAAGCCAGGTGAGGAGAAGTGAGCAGGAGCAGCTCAGGAGCCTTCCCTTGCTCTGGGCAGGTGTGGGGGAACCTCAGCACAGCTGAGGATGTGGCAGGAACTGGAGCTACTGAGAGGCAGCAACTCCTGTGAGATGGTAACAGAGGGGAGCTGAAGGTGTTTAGGTGACTGAAGAGGGATGTAGCAATTCTGGAGGTGAAGGCAGGCTTTATGGGTTTAGTTCCTTGTGGAACAGGTCATAATACAACCTGCAAATGTTGCTTTTTGCTGACAATTATATCATCATAAAGCAGGGAATAAATGGAGCAGTTCTGAACAGTGCTGATGCTTTGGACCAGTAGAAGGGATAAGGCTCACTATCAATAACAACTCCTGGGTGACCCCAACCACAAAAAAAACAGGCAGAAATTGAAAGAAAATGAAGAAGTATGATAAGTATGATATGAAGTATGATGATATACCCTGAGCTTATTCTATAAATAAATAAGCCAGTGGAATGAGTATTTATCCTGCTTTGATGCATTTCATTTCCAGGCAAACTAACATACAAATGATAATCAAATGAAGGTATTCTTTCCTTTTGGACACTGATTGCTGTCTCCAGTTATACCAGAGGACATCTGTGGTAGGATGGAGCTGTACCCCAGTGTGGAAAGCTCCTTGGACATTGCCTGATACACTTTGGAGTTGTGACAGCAATATTTTACTATAATTGCTTTCTTAAGGGGGTGACAGGGTGCTGAAGTTGCTGTCACTTTTTCTGTGTGAGTTAAACCAAAGATGTGTGATTCAGACCTACTTGCTGACAGAATGCTCTGAATTTACATAATTAGAAAGTTCTTCAGATTAAAAGCAATTCATCAAGGCATTTCTCACCAGGAAAATACCTGTGTCAGATTAGCCCCTTTTCCTCCACAATGCTGGGACAGAAATCTTACTGAATTGGAGCAAAATCTCTGAACTTCCTGCCCAAACCATCAGGTGGGGAGTTACAAAATGTCCATAATTAATCCCAGATGTAAAACTCTGCATGTTCAAGATTGAAGGCTGAGTTGAAGTTCCTTCAAAACAAAATAAACCAACCAGAAAAAAACAAAAAAAAACCAAACAAAAAAACCCCAAACAAACAAAAAACAAACCCCAAATCAGCAACAACAACAACAAAAAATTCCAGTACGAAGTGGAGCTACAAAGTTCTGAAGAGTCTTTTTCAGAAAACTGGGCCCTACAAATCTATTGAATCACATGAAATGTTAGCAAAAATCCTACTGAAAAACGTTCAGTGAGAAGTGTCAGAAGTGTCTTTATCATCCTGGTGCTGTTCAGGAAGGCTGTATATGAAAGTCAAAATATCAATATCCATTTCCAAACCCTTCTTTTATGCTAGTTGAAGCTCCTGGAAGTATTTCTATTAATCCTCATTAACACAGGGGTGCATTACATCTGATGGCTGCTGGGACACAAGAAAATTGTTGCAACCAGTAAGAACTTGCATTTATTTTTAAAAAGCTGTGATGTTACACAGTCACTCAGATGTTCTAATATTTGTAATATATATATGTATATATTTGTAATATATTTCCTGATTCCTCAGGAAACTGACTGGAGGGAGGCTGGGAGCTTGGTACAATGTTATCCAGAGAAGGCTATAGCAGAATGCAAGAGAGAAGCAATAAACTGCATAATTTATTATCCATTGCTAAAAATTGATCTATTATCCATTGCTAAAAAAAAGCTGGATCAAATCTTTCCATCATGTTTGCTCCCCTGTGTGAGCACAGAGTAAAAGAGAACTTGCTTTAACCCTGCTTGGCTGGATGATGTTAGTGAGACTGGGGGAATTACTGGTTCATTACTGGAAAATGAATGATGTTCTTCTCGGTCCAGAAGGATTTGAAGATCTGTGTTTAGTCACTAAATAAACAGTAAATGAGCAAAATAAAACCTTTAAATCCAGAAGATGAGATTCTTAACAAAATTGGGTTTTTTCTGCAAGTTACAGATTACATTTCATTTACTTGAATAACCTGGATGTAGCAGTGTGGAGAGATTAGCATAATCACCAGATACATACTTCATCTGAATTTAATTTAGCAGCTATTGATAAAAATCAAATTAATTCAGCTAGAAATTGATTTTTTTTTCTTTCAAATGAACTGCAGCTTGGAACACAGACTAAGGCCAAAATGCCATTAAATCCTGATTTATTGTGTTATGTAGATAGATTATTTCACAGTTTAGTTTTTTAAGCCACTACAAGTTTTTTGAATTACAGCAGGGACTGTTGTGTTAATGTTCAAGTTTTTTAAATTGAAATTTAGCCTTTGTTTAACCATTTAAATTGATAAACTACTAATCCAGGATCATTATGGTTTTGTTTGCTAGATTGGAGAATATTCTAATGTCTAACATCTCCCTGAGCTCTGATGGTTCCTGGTTTTGAGATACACATGCACATATATTCATGCTTCAACATTTGTGGAATTGCTCCAGGTTCTCAAACAGCATAACAAACCCTTGTGCTAGTAACTTCTGTGATTTTGAAGTGAATCAATACTTCACAGTTTATTATTTCACTTTTTAAGAATTGCCTATGAGGGTAATCTATTTTTTTTTTTTTAATAATTTGACAGTAATCTTTGAGAACTTCTATTCAATGGACTATTCACAAGCTGTTGGTTGTTTTTATTTAAAATCTTATTGTAAAAATGGGAATGTGGTCTGTTCATTTAGGCTGGACTGGTTCTGTTATCTTCTCTTCCATTTTAATGCCGTACTGACTTCAAAATCTATTTTTCCAATAACACTGTAATTTATCTTTTTGATAATACCTTTGTCAATTAACTAATTTAAATATTCACAGGCAGCAGATCACAGACTGCAAATTTCAAGATTTTTATGAGTATATTATTAAATTATTTTTAACAAGTTAATTCTAATTAAGACTAGGGAATTGAATCAACTCAGTTATAAAGAGAGGAGGCACAGAACAGGTTAAAATGTACTTTGCCAATGATTTCATGGACACTTCTCCAGAAGAGATGTGGCTTCTGCCAAGCTACAGCTTTATCCAGAGAAGATTAAAGCAAGGAAATTCTACCAAGGAAAATGACTTCTACATATTTCTGTACTGAATCCCTCTATGGATATTCAGCCACTCTAGGGCTTCGTGGATAAAATAAAGAGCTTGATTTTAAGGTTTTCATACAAGTTTCCTCGTATTCACAGGTCACAGTTCTTTCTTTTCTGGGTGCTGTGGTCTCTCAGCAGGTTGATGATTGCAGGGCCTGAGCTGCAGATGCATTTTGGGCACCCTCAGTGGGGACCCCAGCCCAAAGAGGGCAAAGCATCCTTGCAAAGATTCATGTCCCCTGAGCCTGGATGAGTTAAAAGTGCTCAGTGAGCCTCAAAATGCCCAACACAAATTCTGCTGGGGAAAGAAGCAAACAAGGCTGGGGCAGACAAACCTGGGTTGGGTCTGAGGTACCACTCAGTCATGCCTGGAGAGAAGGGAATGGCCAAGATGAACTCTTGAGTCCTTTTTCATTTAAATTTTCTCTTTTCCATTGTTGTCTTTGGGGAGGGAAGAAAAATAAGTAAAACCTCATTCAGAAGGAAATTTTCTGCCAGGAACACTCCCAGTTACATCAAAATCAGTTGCTTACGTTGGGAGCTGACTGACCTTAAATGGTTCCCCAAATTTTTACTATCAGTCCAAAGCCAAATGACTTCCTATTGCCATCTAAATCTAGCTTAGGAGCTGCTTGCAGTGTGAGAGCTGGGAAATGGTGAGGGAAAAGGAAAAGGGCTGAGTGCTCTTGGCTGCCTGCAAGTGATGCCTTAGGATTTTAGCCTTTATATTTTTCAAATCCTGCAATAGTGCATAACTCTGAACTTCATATAAAGTGTTAACTACTGTCTTTACACTTTGGTCAGACAAAACAATTCCTCTGGGTCTGGAGCCCAAGGACACCCCACAGCCTCAGGCCCTGAAAGAATAAACAAAAGTGAATTGGGGGGAGCAAACTGGGGGTAAATTACTCCATTAGCTGAAGCTGGAATTGGAGCATTAACCCCTGAGATGGAAATGGACCAAACTTGTAATTGTCTGAGAAACTTGTGCGCATCTTCCAGCTTGGGTGCAGCCTCTGGGAGGTTTCTGACTGCCCAAGGTGTGCCTGTTGAAGGCCTTCAATAAATCCCCACTTTATTCTCTTAACTCTGTCCAGCCCCTGCTCTGGGGAGCCACCCCAAGGCATCATAAGGAATTTGTGAATTAGGGTATTATTTAACCATCTCACTGGGGAGAAATTTGTCTGTTTCCTCACAGATCCATGAATTTCCGTGCTCTGCCACTCTCTATTGTCCACGGTATTTAGGAAAGTTAGTCATATGTGTGGGCCTTTATTGTGTGCATTTATTTACTTATTACCACTTTCTCTTTTAAAACATCTCTTGGTTACCTTGGGAACTGGCTCCAGCCCTGCACATTCCTCCCTCTCTGCCTGTCATCAGGTGTGCCAGCTGATGCCTTGGGATGGATCCCCAGAGCAGAGGCTAAAGGGAGTAAAAGTGTGGATTTATTGAAGGCCTTAAATAGATACACCTTGGGCAGTCAGAAACCTCCCAGAGGCTGCACCCAAGCTGGAAGATGGGCACAAGTTTCTCAGACAATTACAAGTTTGGTCCATTTCCATCTCAGGGGTTAATGCTCCAATTCCAGCTTCAGCTAATGGAGTAATTTACCCCCAGTTTGCTCCCCCAATTCACTTTTGTTTATTCTTTCAGGGCCTGAGGCTGTGGGGTGTCCTTGGGCTCCAGGCCTGGAGGAATTGTTTTGTCTGACCAAAGTGTGAACAGTAACTAACCCTCTGTATGGAATTTGGGGTTGTACACTAATGCAGTCCAGGATTTGAAAAAGATAAAGGCAAAAAATTTAAGGCATCCCATCCACAGGGCTGCCAGTAGCACTGGGAGAACTGGGAGTCTGGAGCCCACAGCACAGCACTGCCCCAGAATGATGAATCCACTGCACAAGGACACAGAGGCCAAAAATAAATTGTAATAAAAAAGCAATAACTCTATCAGTGCACTGAATCTTGCTGTAGGTAGGCTGAATTTATTGTGAACAGGTGGGCTGTAACTCCCAATATTTTGTTGGGATTGCAGTTGAAAGTTATTTATTTTAATGGAAATAAAATGCATGAATAACATTTACTTTTAAAGTATGTATCTTATGTATCTGTATCAGAATTGTAGTGGCAGGAGGAAATACTTTGCCCTTCAAGGGGTGTAAAGTCTGAGAGAAGAGTAGCTCTGAGGTCAGGGAATGCCAACTATGGGAATGTTTCAGTCATCTGATTTCCGCTTTATTTATATCAACAAGAGTTTATGGTTGACTGGAAATGTGTTGTATTGTCACCAGTTCCTCTTGTCACTTGAATAACATATCGACAATCCAAATTTTTATGAAGTCTTTGACTTTTAAAGCATAAATTTAAACTCAGATATTCCTTCTCAATCCCAAGGATTTTTTATTTCCAAAGAGGGAGGTGAGAAACAAGTGGTTACTTTTCAAGTATTGTAAAAGTAATTAACTTCCAAGTTTCAGATGAATGGAGAGCAAAGTAGAAATCCTCCTTCAGGGATGGGATTTTTTGAAATCAAAAAATTTCAAAATTTTTTGGCATGGAGGGGATGATTTGAAAAAAGAACCCAGAAGAAGGGCTGCTTTTAGTGATGCAACTCACTGCAGATTTTCAGGCACAAAAAAGTTCAGGCATTTTCACAAATAGCAAAAAGCAGTGTCTTGAATGTAACAAAACTGAGAGATAAAAGCAGGGTAAACTGGTCTTTACTGAATTAGTAGATGTTTATAGATTTATTGGGGGAAGAAAAGCAAAATTAAAGTTCCATTTCTGGACTGTGGCATTTTGCAAAAGTACAGGTGTTCCCAGCATCGATCCACAGATTATGGCTGTGAGCCTCAGAAATCACACCAGGGTTCTGGAAATGTGATTTAAACATAGATCTCTGTGGAAAGCAAAGATAATCATTAAAAAATCAGAGTTTGAGGGAAAGACAGAAAAATAAAGGTGGGAGCTTAGCCTAAGGAGGAACCACAAAGGCTCTTGGGGATCCCATGAGGATGGGGAGTTCAGGAGAGGTGGCTGTAATGTTACAGAATAATCTTACTTTACACATTTTTAGTTTCAATACAGTTCATAATTTTCTGTTAAGAGGCATTTAATGAATTTACATTAGTTCACCAGGTGATTTATTTGGCCAAATAATCTGAAAAATATTTTTTAAAAGGTCTTTAAAGCTCTGGCTTTGTTTTATTCAAAGTATTTTGTGTTTTTGGAGGTTTTTTTTTTTTTAATTCAGTGAGAACCTGAAATGAGAAGTTTCCCTTTATTGCTTTAATGTATTTTATTGGTTAAATGGAACCCAGTTATGTTGAAACTGGGAAGAAGGGACATTGTGTGTGAATCATGACACCATGGGGAGGTGGGGCCCCTGTGATGGGAAACCTGGAAATGACAGCTGTACTTCATGGAACTGAAGGTGACATTTTGGGAGAAATAAGGGTGAAAGTTTGGCTCTCTGTACAGATCCCTTGGCTGCTCTCTGACACTTGCACAGACTGATATTTAAATAATGAATAGGTGGGATAAAATATTCACTGCAGTTTTCTTGGCCAAGCAATTAGACAAGATTTAAACTTAACAAGCCTCCTGATAATTAAGCTTTAATATAAGTAGAGGTGGTAATTACCCTCTGAAGTTTATCTGTGATGAAGCTGCCACTGAATAGCAGTAGCACATATATATAGACAGGCTACAAAAACTCTTCACTGCTGCTGGAAATGTGACTTTCTTTAGCTGTTTTGTTATTTCTGGGACTTTAAAGCAAACAAGAAACAAAACAGAAAAAACAAAACAAAACAAAACAAACAAAAAAAAAACCAAAAAAAACCCTTATTCAAATCTACTCTAGCTTTAAGAATCCTGAATTTTTGAAACATTTCTCTAGCAACATGTTTGCTATTTATGTCTTTGCCCTATAATTTGTTATCAAGGCAGATTGCATTTCTTAGCTTCCAATAGGAAATGGCAGCAATGATAGTGACTCATTTATTGTTTTATTCTCGCTTTGTTTCAGATGTGTCTCACCAAGGCACCGAGTGAAGCTTTGTTCTTTTAGGCTTCCTCTCTCTCACTTTGGTGTTTTATGCTTTAATCCAGACTTGTGTATTTGCAATCAGTTTTTTTCTTTCCCTAATTTCGCATCAGTAACTCAGGACAAGGAAAAGAAAGGCTTTGTGTTATCCAGGGTTTGACTTCTCTGCTGGACCTCTGCTTTGTTTTGGTTTGTTGGGGTTTTGTCACAGTAGCTGAAGGGGGGGCTGTGTCTTCTTATGCCCAGTAAAAGCATTTTCCTATTTATAAACTAAAATTCCTTTAATAAAGTTTTCTAGGGAGAAAAGTGCCCCTCTTGCTGTGGTGCTCAGGTTTTATCAGGTGTGCAACCTCAGTGTGCAGGACAGGATGCACCTTGCCAAACCAAGAGCTCTCAGGGATTTGAGGACCACTTCAGCTCAAATGAACCACATTCACATAAGGACTGCTGGGGTAATGGAGCACAAGGAACTTCTTTAAAAGAAAATTCTGATTTATTTTTTTTTTTGTATCAGTGTCTTCATTTACATACACTAGATTTCATCTATATTGAACTGGCTTGAAATAGTAACCATTTTGAGAGGAAATTAGATCACAGACCTGATCTCTGTGCCAGTTTTATTGCCTTTAGCCCACATCATAACCCAGATAATTGAAGGTTAACAAAATGAAGAGCACAAAAAAAAATAAAAAGAGGAAAAAAAAGAAGTTTGTGTTCTTTTTGCTAGAGAAGAGAAATTATTACAGGAGTCTGAAGCCTGCCAATTCTGAAATCTTGTAAGAATTAATAGAAGGTGCAATCAATATTGCCCAGGAACTAGAGATAACACTTCCTTCTGAAAACTGACTTGAGTGCAATACAGTGTTTTGGTATTTTTCTGTGTAGACATTGCACTGAAGATTGATTTTAGTTATTAACTATTATGAACATATCACATAAATTATTTTCCATATGTTTTACTAAACTAATTTCTATCTGAAAGCAGCCTGATGCAGATTAAGCAATTTATGAATTGAAACAAGCAGAATGTAGAAAACAATAAATCACATTTGTCCCTTTTTTACAATATTATGTTAACATGTGTATAAGTATTAAAGGAAAGGTTTCTTACTACTGCTTGCACCTGTATTTGCTTTCATTCTCTAATAAAAATAAATTTCATTTAGTATAAAGATTATAATTAGTTTTGTATCAGCAAACGAGAATTAACCCTTTTCTAAGAAAAAACCTCATAGCATGGGACTAAAATTTGCTGAAGTGACAGGTCAGTCTGTGGAAATTACCTCAAAGGGAGATTTACTTTAGGGCTGGATTAGTTTTTTTTCAGTGCTCTGCATGTTTGCAGATGTGGAGAGGAGGCTGGTGCAGTGGGATCCAGGAGCTCACCATCACTAACCTGCATTAGCTCTGTCCTGCTGAACAACGTGGACAGAGACTGAGATCCACCTCATTATTGTCTCCAGCAGAAAAGTGTCCAGAAGTTGGAATGTTTCTAAATTAACAAGGCATTATAGACGTTGAAAATGAAGATGTGCAAATAAAAATATTTCTCTGTTGTTGGTAGGGAAGGAAACGCAAGAACATCACAGTCATAATACAGAGCAAAAAGTGTTTATGAAAAAATTTTCAACGTGCATGTATGTAAATCCAAGGGGCTTAAAATTATGAAAGAATGTTCTTAAAAATATCACTGTAGATCAAATTTTCTTCTAATCCTTAAAGTTGGTAAGCAACATTCATTTGGCTTGAAGGAAGATACCAGAGAAGATAAATCAGTTGGTCATTACTAACTTAACAAAAGTTGATCTAATTAAAGATGATGTCTTAGGGTTCCTCTCCTTTTCCTCTGTGTGCATATTTAGCACACCAGATGGTTAATGCAGTCATAATAAACTAGTGGGGATATTTAATTAAATGTGTTCCCAGGACATTAAATGTAGAGTATTATCCTTTGGCTGATGATCAGAGTAAATATTTGGCAATAAGGGAGAGTCCTTGTAGAATATTGTTGGTAATACATGAAAAGCACATTTGAGAACAGAGCTGTGTTCAAAGCAGATCTTTCCTCACAAAATGAAGACATCTGAAATGCTAATTCCTTTTATATGTGGGGTTTTGTTCTATCATCAATTCACTATTACTCATTACCCAGCTATTACAAATAGTACGAGGGATAATTTGAAATTTGATAGTCCCAGAATGGAATTAGCCTAAGTCTGTAGCCATTTACTTGTCAATAGTCACATCTTTACTGAACACAAGGGCTCAGACAGAAAAAAGGCACAATGAAGAGGAACATCTCTGTTCAAGCAGTGATGCTTCCCTTATAAGTGAAGGGAGCCTGTTTGCTTTTGTTGGGAGCTAATTCTACTCCCTCTGTGAAGTCTCAGAGGGCTGAAAACATCTTTCTGTAGCCTGAAAATCCCTCCAGCTGCAGTGTGCAAATGTCCACTAGCCCAGCAGTGATACTCCTCTGTCAATCAGATAATTATCTCCTCAGCCCAGCCAGGTCCATGATATCATGGCTTTCTGTACTCCTCTTTTTTGGTTCCCCTGTGGAAGTGAGATCAGTGGAAGGAAAACAAGGATAAACCTAGCCTACTAAAACAGGCTGGCTAATAACTGGAGGGGGAGAGATGAGCTGGAAGCCTGAAATACGTACTACAATTAGTGGGCAGCTGAACTGAAAAGCAAATTACCCCACTGAGAGTATCTCGGAAGCGGGAGGTCATGGTCTCCAGCCAGGGCTGTCTTTTGGAGCATCCTCTCACCCTGCAGGCAGAGAACATCATTACCTACTTGTGAGAAGAACACTTCATTTCACAGGGGTGCTAGAAGTTTCTCTGCACCTCTGCTGACAGAATTTGTGTGTGGTTTTCAAAGAGTAACAGGACCTGCCATTTGACACTACCCCATTTCACTATGGGAAGACCAAAAAATATGGCAGGAGGTGCTGAGATGGATAATTAATGTCTCTTTCCTGTACACAAAGAGAAACACGACTGTCCAGCCACAACTCTGGTAGGCCAATGCTGTTGCTGAGTTTGTACAGCTAAGGACTCGAGTCTGGAAGGCTCAGAATCTGAAAGAGTTTAAATATCAATTTATTTGGGTGGTGACAAGTGAATAGATGACCACAGAAGTTTTTAGTCTTCTCTCTTTATCAGACTGGATTTTGTTAGATTTGTGTCAAACCTGCCATGGCCACAGTGATTGGTTAGAAAGCTTTTTTAGCTAGTCCAGAAATAAATAAAATAAAACCCCACAGACCTTCAGACTGTACTTCCACAGGGAAGCACAAATGGGTGGGTGCTTTTTGAAGGGGTCCACATGGAAAAAAGTGTCATAAATATACATAAGTTACAATAGTGAATGTGTACTGCACAAATATGGTCTCTGAGCAGTAAAAATAAATAAATGAAATGGAAGAGAGGCAGTGCAATTTTGTTTTATTTGAACAACAGAGAAAGGGTTTGAGGAAAGAGGAATCAGACTGGGGGTCTTAAAAAATTGCCTGCTTAGTTTCACTCTTGGTAGGGATCATTAATGAGATCTGCTGCACTGATTCACGTTCAGTGCCCCTCCCCTGAGCTGCTGACACCCCCTAAAGCTGATGTGATTCTCACTTTCCATGTGCCTTCAGCTGTAGCTGTGTTTCTCACTGATTTAAGTCTGAGGGAGAGAAAATAACTCCTGCTGTTAGAAATAGATCTTAGACTTGAGTCAGAGCTGGAGAGGAGCAGGAGGAGGACAATGAAGAGGGCTGGGCTGCTCTGCCACGGCCTTTCTGTGTGTGGAGAAGCCCCTTCATCCCCCTGTACCTGTTTCCAGCCATATGCAGGGATAGCAGCTTTTCCTCAGCTTACTGCAGTGTTGCTAGGATAAAGACTTTGAAGGGATTAGGTCCTGCAGTTGGAAGCTTTAAAAAGCACTTTGGATGGATAAAAGAAGATGCTGAAAGCAGCCTTGGAGGTCCTCATATAAACAGAACCGGGGCACAGTGGTGGCCTGGCATCCTCCTGGTATCTGCACCGTGCATCTCCCTCCCCTGGCCCAAGAGAAAAGATTCTGCTGTGTAGCTCACACTGCGAACAAAAATGAAAGCGTGTGTCAGATGGTTTCCCAAAATATGAGACACACAATCCTCCTTAATGCTTTTTCAGCCAGTGCTGAAATGCAAAACAGTAACACTGGCTATCTCCAATTCTCTTTTAATTAAGAGTTGCAGCTGCCTTTAATTGTCAGATCTAAATAGCAAGTTGCTTCCAAAACATCTCGGAGAGATGACAAATCTCTTAGTCATGAATCTGACCTGCCAGTTTCAGGCCCAAGTGAAAGAGCTGAGGATGTCTGAGTCAGCTGAGACCATTTTGCTGAATCACTCAGAAAGTCCCTGAGTGTTTATTCCGAGGTGGCTGCAAACACAGAGCCTGCACTGCACTGCTGGGTTGCTCGTGTGCTGGCTGATCCAAATCTGCCTTGTGCTCTGATGTCACACAGTGGCTGCCATTTAAGAGTATTTGCTAGGGATTCATTCCCCTTTTCACCAACAATAACAGGATTTTGTTCCTCCCTCAAAATTAATTTGACTTGTTCTTGGGAATGGCAGTTCTCAGCACCAATGGTAATCTTTTTTTTTTTTTTTTCCTTTTCCTAAAAAAACTACACAAGTCTGATGGCTAGAGGCCTAGTGATGGGGCTTTTATATGGATTTTGCATTCTTTTGTGAGTCCCCAAAATCATGCCAGACCATGAGAAATTATACATTAACATTGTGATGCTTCATGTATTTCAAAAGGAAGCTTCTACAACATAGTTCTAATATTTTTGCATGAATTTCTTTGAATAACACTTCTGAGAAATTATAAGCTGATATGACATGGTACAGAGGCAATAATAGAAGAATTATGTAAATGCAGGAAGAATTATGTAAATGTAGGCTGGACTTTAATTCTAGAATTTTTGCTCTATGAGATCACAGAGAATGTCTGTGCTTTCAAGTGATGCAGGCCTTCAGTTCCCCTCTTTACCAAAAAACTTGGATTAGATTTCAGGTGATTAATTAAGCTGGCTATGTTAATTGCTATGCCTTAGCACAAAGATTGTCATCTCTCTTTGGTGGCTGCAGTAACACCTGCTGCAGGTGTTACTGATGGTCAGGGCAGCTGGAAAAACACCCGTTCTTCCCATCATTTCCTCCCTTGTGCAGGGAGCAGAGAAGCCCCAGAAAATGCAGTTGAAACCAAATTAGATGGCAGTAAGAATGCTGCAAGAGAACAACCTTCAAAGTGTCTACTGTACATCAAGTTGTTTTAAGGACAGCCTGGGAGGTGAAAAAAAAAAAAAGATGAGGATTACTTGGCAGAAAAGGTGTGTGGCAGAGCTCCAGGCTTTGGAGTTATCTCGTACCTCTGACCAAGAACATCACTGAATTTATAAGCTCTGCTTTCAGCAGAACATGTGGCAGGGAAAAACTCTTCTCACATACTCCTCTTGGGCAGTCTCTGGGATTCCAACAGTGCCAGAACTCAAGAGAGGAGCTCTCTTGGTGTTTGTAGTAGTGACACAGTGTTTCCACAGAAAAAATTCTGCTTGTGTTGATTGGGGAAATGCCAATTTACTTCCTTAACTGCAAAGAAGTTTTAAGATTCCAATTTTAGCTCTGTTGTTGTACCTGGATCTCCCTTTGAGGCTGTTGATGCTCCAGGGAGATCTTGTTTTGTGTGGTGTGTGATGTACATTACAGTCAGCTTTGGATCCTTTGTGACAGCTCAAATCCTGTTGGGCTGCTGGCCCAGGGCAATCAATGGAGTGATTCCCTTGCAGCTGGCAGCAGCATCTGGTTTTTATGTTTTCAGTAGTGAGGTCCTCGAAGGATGAGCATTGAGCTCACCAGTGATGTTCTCACCCCAGATAAGAACTGCAGTGTAAGCCACAGCAGAGCTCTGCAAACAGCTGCTCCATCTCTGGGAGCTTCTGAGGGTCAGGGCTGCCCCCAGGGATCTCAGCCCTCAGGCAATGCTGGCAAACTGAATTTCGCAGTTTAAGGTACCTTGGGGAGCTAGCTGTAGTGCCCCCAGGCGTTTTGACAGTGTGTTAATGAGGCCGTAATTCCAGCAGCATTAATCAGAGCCCAGGATGTAGAAGGGAATGATTCACAGAGAAACACTGTGTTCTCTCAGTCTGTCACTGTGGGAAGGCACTGGTAATGCATGAGTGGGATTTGTGATATTTTTCAGTTCACATGCTCAGGGATTTCCTCTGCAGCTCCAGGAAGGGTTTGATTTCCCTGTGGGAAGGAGTGAGAGGGGTCCCTAGAAAGAAGAGCTGGGGTTTCACAGGTTAGAGTGGCTGTGAAGGATGGCTGGCTGAGGTCCAGGGACCCTGCTCAGGCTGCTGGGGTGATTTGTCTGCACAAACTCCTACTCTGAGACAGACCAGATCTGTTGCTGTATTTTCAGGACGCTTTGTTTTGTCCTTTGTTATAGAGCAACCTGGAGAAAGGCAGTGTTGAAGCAAAGGGCTGCTGTGCAGAGGGTCAGGGCTCTGTTCACAGCAGAGCTGCAAACACTCATCCAGGAGCTGTGGACATGCTGGAGCTGCCCTGGTGGGGCATTTGGTGACCAGCACTGGGGAGGGTGTCTTGGTTCTAGAAGACAGGTGTCTGCTAGGGAGAGCAGGAGC
>NC_031778.1:4019084-4028022 GCF_001522545.3 Parus major
CGATGTTTCTGCGTGTGTTGCTGTTTTTCCGTATGTGTCCGGGTACTTTGGTAGTCTTTTGGAATTCCAGAGAGCGGCAATGTGGTATAGTGCGTAAGAGGACGTTTTACGCAAGAACCCAGTGTGCGGACACCTCCGGCCACACCTAGCTATATACGGACACACCGAATAACACCAAAAGACATTGGAATTCACCGCAATAAATCCACATGCACACTGTCACACTTTCAATCCCCAGCGCACACTGGCTTCTTGCGGAAAACGACCGGAAACGCCCTCTCCCACATCACCGCTCTCTGGACTTCCGGGGAAATACAAGGGGAAAGTCCCTGGACACCTACGGAAAAACAGCAACAGACGCAGAAAAATTGGGAGACACTTTCTGACACCCCAACACACCGCGCATTATCAGAAGTGTTGCAAGCTCGCCCTGTCAAACCCAAGACTACCCGTACACTACTACGCGCACCTAGGATCACGCGTAAATACCCCAACTCGTCCAAAAACACATGAAAACACGAGAGTACAGCGGATCTCACTAGGATACTGTGGGCAAACATCCGTGTACACCTCATTGCACTGAGGAACAGAATTAACCTCCGGGCTATGCTCCGACACCTCCGGCCATACCTAGCTATATACGGACAAACCGAAAAACACCCAAACACATTGGAATTCACCGGAATACATCCACATCCACACTGTCACACCTTGCAACACTAACGCACACTGGCTTCTTGCCGAAAACGACTGACAACGCCCTTTCCCATATCGCCTTTTGCAATACCGAAAGAGAAAAGAAAGTCCCCGGACATATAAAGAAACACTGCAACACCCGCAGAAACATCGGGATACACCTTCTAACACTCCAACACACCTCACACTATCAGAAGTCCTGCAAGCTTGCCCTGTCAAACCCAGGCCTACCCGTACATTACCACGCGCACCTAGGATCACGCGTAAATGCCCGAATAAATACTCAGCACTTCTGATATTGTTAGGTGTGTTTGGGTGTTCGAAGGTGTTTCCCGATATTTCTGCGTGGGGCCAGGGCTTCTCACTCTCCTCAGCGGCCTCTGGAGCTCCTCTGGGATGGGCGTGGCTTTTCGTGGGTGGGCGGGGCTTTCAAAAATGGACGGGGTCAAGTCTTGTCACTTTGCTCATCGGCCCTGGGAGCTGCTTTTTAGGGGCGTTGGTATGGGTTCAGGGGCGGAGCTTAGAAAAATGGGCTGGGCCAGGGCATGTCTCTCCCCTCACCGGCCTCAAGAGATGGTCCGGTAGGGGCCTGGTTATGAGTGGGTGGGCGGGGCTTAGAGAAAGGAGAGGGGCCAGGGCATGCCTCTCTCCTCAGCTTCCTCTGGAGCTGCTTTTGGAGGGGCGTGGCTATGAGTGGGTGTGTGGGCCGAAGAGAAAGGGGCGGGGCCAGGGATTGTTACTCTCCTCACCGGCCTCAAAAGCTGCTCGCGGGAGGAGGGGGGAGGCATGTTTATCAGTGGGTGGGTGGGGCTTAGATTAAGGGGCAGAACCAAGTCTTGTCACTCTCCTCACCGGCCCCAGGAGCTGCTTTTGGAGGGCCGTGACTATGAGTGTGTGGGCGGGGCTTAGAAAAAGGGGCGGGGTCAGGGCATGTCTCTCCCCTCACCGGCCTCAAGAGCTGCTTTTGGAGGAATGTGGTTATGAGTGGGTTAGCGGGGCTGAGAAAGGTGCGGGGCCAGGGCTTGTCTCTCTCCTCACCGGCCTCTGGAGCTGCTCCAGGAGGGGCGTGTCTTTACGTGGGTGGGCGGGGCTTAGAAAAACGGGCGGAGCCAAGTCTTGTCACTTTCCTCACCACCCCGGGAGCTGCTTTTCGAGGGGTGTGGCTATGGGTGGAGGGGCGGGGCTTAGAGAAAGGGGCTGGGCCAGGGTCTGTCTCTCGCTGGCCTTAAGAGCTGCTTTAAGAGGGGCGTGGCTTTTTGTGGGTGGGCGGGGCTTAGAGAAAAGGGCCGGGGTCAGGGCATGTCTCTCCCCTTACCAGCCTCAAGAGATGGTCCGGTAGGGGCCTGGTTATGAGTGGGTGGGCGGGGCTTAGAGAAAGGCACGGGGCCAGGGCTTGTCTCTCTCCTCAGCGGCCTCTGGAGCTGCTCCAGGAGTGGCGTGGTTATGAGTGGGTGGGTGGGCTTAGGTTAAGGGGTGGAACCAAGTCTTGTCACTCTCCTCACCGGCCCCGGGAGCTGCTTTTGGAGGGCCGCGGCTATGAGTGGGTGGGCGGAGCTTAGAGAAAGGGGCGGGGTCAGGGCATGTCTCTTCCCACACGGGCCTCAAGAGCTGCTTGCAAGCAAGTTCCTCTTCGTGAGCCCCCACTTGTGACCAGCTCTGTCCTTCTCTGCTGAGCCAGGGCAGCAGAGACCTGCTGGGAGCCAGGCCCTGCCCGGGTGGAATGTGGCCATGCCCTGGGGACAAGCAGAGGCTATGCCATGCTGCCAGGGCAGCACCCAATGTCCCTGACACAGGCACTGTGTCCTCTGCTCTCATCCTGAGCTCCTCCTGGCCTTCAGCATCCTCATCCCAGGGGCTGCATCCCATAGCCTGGGATGGAGCTACTCCTGATGTTTCTAATTCCCCCTCTGAAGGTTGCTGCATGCAGGGATCATGTGGCTGATGCACTGGAAAGCTGATGAACCCTTTGGCTTGGCTGGACCGTGGTGGGGAGGTGAAGCTGTGTCCTTGGGTAGCCAAGGTGCATGCTCAGGTCTGGGAAGAAGCATCTGCAGTGTAGCTGAGAGCAAAGCCCAGTAGCTAAAAAGACAATTCATGAGAATTAAGTGGTCCTTTGCAAGCCTGCCACAATAAAAAGCTGTCCTGACAGGGATGGGGAAGCAGATATGATGGGACACCATAGCTGAGGAGTGCGACAGTGCCCCACCACCTGCAGTGAGTACTAGGAAGATGCAGAAGGGAACTTGGAAAGGAGGGGTTAACAAGATGTAACGGGGAACTTGGCTTTAGGCCCAGGAAAGCTCAATAGCCCTGCACATAAAGGCTACAAAAAGCTGGCACTAGGCCAATTATAACCACATTATAGGAAAGGTGGGACAAACAGCCAACACTGAGAGGTGAAATCCCAGGGATAGATTGAGCAGTGATCACAGGCTTCCCAGCTGCAGGTGCATGACTGTGCTGGGGAGGTCTGCTGTCATGACAGCCTCTTCCATTCCAGTCACAGCAGGGCTATGGTGG
Organism: Parus major; assembly: GCF_001522545.3. NCBI lineage: Eukaryota > Metazoa > Chordata > Aves > Passeriformes > Paridae > Parus > Parus major. The sequence goes on from NC_031778.1 coordinate 4,022,301, forward strand.
CAGCAGCAGCAGGGCCCTGGAGTGCCTGGTGCTGGAAAGTCTCTGCCAAACAACCTCAGTCTCTTTGCAGAGCGCACAAAATGGTTCCAAGAGGTGGCTTCAGTGTGTAGTGCTACAATAGTATTTTTAGTAAAAGTGGTGGAAGAAGCAAACAATTCAACAGATCCAATGTTGTATTCCAGAGTTGCTATATTTGAAGGGGAAAATGCTCACTGGGGCTATAAATGATATATAAATGATATATAAATAATCACCCAGACATTTCTCAAGAGTTTGGAGAAAGCAGAAGGCTTGGGGGAGGTGGAACTTTGCAAATAAACTCTGCCCTGTGAGGAAGTGATTTTAACTGTTGATACTGTTTTTTAAGTAGAGGTTGTTGATCAGCAGTATGAAGCTGAGATAGAGGCTGATCATCAGCAGTGTAGCCCATGCATCAGTACTGGGATTAGTCCTCTTCTTGATAGTGGCCTGAATAATAGGGCCCAAGGCACCCTCAGCAAGTTTGCTGAATTTCCTACAGTGGGGGGAGCTGCTGAGACACCAGAGGGTGACTCTGCACTCACAAGGACCTTAACGAGCTGGAGAAATGGGCTGATGTAACCTCCTGAAGTTCAACCAAGGGCCAAGCAGAATCCTCCCCCTGGGGAGGTGCAGCCCCAGGCACCAGGACATGCCCTGAAAAGCAGCTCTTCAGAGCAGATCCTGGCACATGTGACTGGCACAGCTCCACCCCAGCAGGGACCTGGAAGGGAGCTGGGCAAACACTGAGGTGTGCAGCCCACTGCCAGATGGGCTTGGTGCCACAGCATGGGTCTCTGTGGATGGGGGAGTTCCTGGGTGTGCCCCTCAGAGCCCTGTGATGTCACCACTCAGCATCATTGTGACACCACTCTTGTAACCATAAACAGCAGCCCTGGGTAGTGCCGCAGCGCTCAGACTGCCACACTAGCAGCCGAGGAGCGTCTGAGGAACCTGTGTGCTACCGGTGTCCGAGGATTGTCTGAGTGTCGTCAGTGACCAAGGAGCCTGCCAGTGACAGAGGCGCCTCCAAGTCCTGCCAGTGACCAAGGAACTTCTGAGTGATTCCAGAGAGTGAAGAGGAACCTCCGAGTCCTGCCAGTGAGTGAAAGGGAACCTCCAAGTCCTTCCAGTGACTGAGGAACCTGTGAGTGCTGCCAGTGACCGAGGAGCCTCTGAGTCGCACAAGAGGTCAAGAAACCTCTGAGTGCCACAAGTGGAAGCCAAGCCTTCGAGTCCCGCCAGCAGCTGAGTCGAGTCCCGGAGCAGCAATGGCAGAGGTCAGGCAAGAGCCACCAGCGCCACGACCCGTCAGGTTCTGCCGCATCTGCGTGGATTTCCTCCAAAGGCCCGTTGCCGTGCAGCCCTGCGGGCACGTGTTCTGCCACGCCTGCATCCAGCCCCAGGCTGCCCCCGACGCCAATGCCACCTGCCCGGTCTGCCAAGGGCCCATCGAGTCCATCCGCCTGCTGCAGGGGCAGGAAAACCGTGCTGGGGTGGCCCCGCGTCGGCGCCGCCGCCTCCATCCCTTTGTGGTGCGGTGGAGGCAGCGGCAGCAGCAGGAGGCGCAGGAGGATGCAGCTCCTGGAGGTGGCCGGCGCCGAAGACTCGCCGATGGGGACAGGCCACCGAGCCCCGTGCCTCGCCAGCGTCCCCGGAGAGAGCTGGATGACCTGCAGAGAAACGGGCTAGGGCAGCGTCCGCCGAGGGGTCATGAAGCAATGGCCGCAGGCGACAACCAGCACCGCCCCCCCGTGATCTAATCTGATGAGCAGCCTCTATGGCTGAACTGAAAACCAGGACGCCGAGAAGGGCCTTGCCTGGTTTCTTCTGCCCTTTTGCACATGAATGCAATGTGCAATGGGGGAGTGGGAGTTGTGGGAGGGAAAGCATATAGTTGTAGAAAGTTGGGGAGAGGGTAGGATATTGATAGTGATATTAGCTATAGAATAAAAGTTGTTTTTTTCAAGTTCAAGAATTAAAAGGCATTCTTCATTACATAGGCTAGTCACACAGAAGAATACCTCCTTTAATCTGATGTGTGTGGTGAAACTTCACAACAGGGTATTTATTCCGTCCTGATCATATTCATTACAATGTGCCTCCTAGCTAATATATAAACCACCACTTTCCTTGAACTAATTTCCATGCATTTGCCTTCTACTGGAAGTCCTTTTTTGGTCCTGGAGGTCATCTAAATGGGTGTCTGGTGGTGATATTCACTGAATGCTTCATGTGAAAAACGAGGTTCACATAATTTTTATAGAATTTAAAAGTTTAATGAAAAAGACAATTAGGAGAAAAAAATAAAGTATACAAATACGGCCAGGTGTCTCTGCATTCAGCCAAGAGACCACACCTTACTAACAAAGGATTGTCCCTTAAAAACAGAACCGTACTACATATCCATAAATTCTCATACATATTCATACATTCTTCTTAGGATCTTTGGTGTTCTTCTGTTTAGCTTTTTCTTGCCCCCTTCCCAATAGATCAATCTTCTTGGCGCCATCGAGATTTACATTCCCTGATACCAGAAATGCAATAAATTCCTCCCCCAGAGTTCTGGTCACTGCTGTCTTCATCTGGATAAGATAGTTTACAAATGCAGGAGTTCTCTAGCTATTTTTTTTCCTCAGTCTTAGGGTTATACAAACAAAAGCAGTTTTTATCTTAATACTATGCCATAGCCTAACATATATGTATTATACTACTATTTCTAAATTTCTTCAATAACAGAAATAAAGAAAACTATATTAATACAACAAATTTTCTCATTCTTATACACATAACATTCATTTTAATATTTGCGAAAAGCCAACAATATAAAATGTATCTATAACACTTCAATATTACAGGTGACTTTTATTTGAATTTCTTCTTCAGGCATGCACTTTCGTTTTTTGTTACATAACTTAAATCTCTGTAGTCCTCTTTATCTGTTTCTTCACTGGTTCCAGCTATGTTTATCCTCCTTTGTGTATACCTTTACATGCTTTTATCTTTTTTTTTGCTAGTTAGTCGTAAAGCTCTATTTAGCAACTTCAGGGGAACTGAAAATTTCTATTCTCTGTGTTATTTATCAAGTCCCCCCTTTTCTTGAGACTCTCTTTTAGACAAGTCTCAATAGTTCATTTTCCAGCATGAAGTGCTACAACAACTATAACAGTTAATACAAGCAAGTACACACAATGATTAGTGACTGCCACGAATGCATAACAAGACATATAAACAACCAGTAGCTATGGCAGGAACCACAAAACAGAAGCAGGAACGCAATGACAGCCTTTTCTTGGCTGTCAGGCACCTTCCCCTTCGGTGCAGTTCCGGGCACGGCCGACAGGGGCGCTGGTGACTCCCGCTGGGCCGGGCAGGGCCGGTGCCGTGATTCCCCCGCGGACGCAGGGGGCGCTCCGGTGCCAGCTCGGGGAACACACGGAAATGGTGGCTTGACCGAGACGGGCAGGGATGGAAAAAATATTTCCTTTTAAAAAAGCGGTAGAGGAGATGTATCAAATTCCACAGCTGTAGCGGGGACCACGGGACGTCTCGGCATGCAGGAACCAAGAGCTGTAGTTCAGCGAATGCTCGGAGCAGTGCTGAAGAAGCGGCGGGGACAGGGCAGTGGCGACCCGGCTCCGGGCAGAGCAGGAAAAGGCGGGCTCGCGATCCCGGAGTCTTCCCTTGAGGCACCCGAGAAGGTGGTGAAAAGTCCCTCTTTTAGTGAGGACAGGTCCCAATGCAACGCTCTTAGGAGCAGAACTTCACTCACGGTAGAAGAAAGGCAGCAGGAGGCAGAACCCCGCAGTGGTGACGAATTCTCCCCACAGCAATCGCAGCTTCTCTCCTCTCCCCTCTTGTATCGAGAACACAAGAGAGGCTGCACCCAACGCCGTTTTCCCAGCCCAAATCTTGAGGTATCTCTGCCCTCCACGAGAAATATTAGGTAAAGAGAGAGTAGCCAGCTGCACCCCTCCATTGAGCTGGTAACTTCTGTCGTCTCTCTTAAGTATCCAGTCGTTATTGTGTCCTAACAAAACGTATTGGGGAAAAATCCTAAACAGAAAAAAACCTCACCCTGTGGATGCTAAATGCAAAAAGAAGGGAACAGAGCCTGTGTGAAAGTAAATCACAGGCTTCTAATTTTAGACTGAGAAAGCACAAGAAAGAATCCAAACACTTCTTGGTAAAGGAAAACAATCCTTGCAGGTGGTGTTCAGGGAAACAGTCAAGCGGTGATGTTACACTTAATCAATGATGGTAATGTGGTAGTTTACTAACCAATAAGAGTTTTACCTTTCTGTACTTTCACGTATCGGTCTATAAAAGAAGACCTGAAGTAATAAACTTTGCTTTCCTGTTCAACACACAAGAGAGTCTGTGTTGTTTTTCTCACCGTTCCCAATAGAACAACACCACCCCAACTCCTAAGACCCCTAAATGGGCCCTTCCTGCTTTCTTCTGTGACACTTAGCTCATCTCTGAGGGGGCATAGCCGGGAAAGGGAGTGGACAAGGGAAAATCCTTTAAGACTGAGCATATTCTAAAGGGACCAGTATCTGCTTTCCTTATGGCCAGGCTGAGATGGAGGTTTTGGGGCAGAACCTCCTCCTCCCCTCTCCTGGCCCCACAACACCCCCAGGCTGGAGGAGGCAGCCTTGGCCATCGGCTCAAGGGCACTGCCTGTGGGAGAAGTGGACTCAGCAGGGATGGACCTCATATTTAGGGAGTTTCCTCTTAAGAAGCCCGGAGCCCTTTCTGCCTCTCCCTTGCAGGGACACCTCCGTCAGCACTAACCTCCTGTCCTGCTGTCACCTGCCCCCGTGTAGTGAATGAGTAAAAAGTAAGGAATATTTTTCTTCATTGCCTCTTCTAAGATTCAAATTTGAAAATTAAAGTGTTACTCTGTCTCTAACAAAAACTTTAGTTTCTGCTGTATTTTGGAAAATAAACCCTGTTTATTAACCCTGCACTCTATGAACCAGCACTGGACCTATGGTGGTGGTAACTCCTTCCCCTGTGCTTCACGTAATTATTCTTGGCCTTTTCCCACTTTTTTATCTTCTTTACTTTCTCTTTAATGAGAAAACAAATAATGAAATATCGCTTTGGATCCCAAAATTTAACCTCGTTTGTGTTTTAATCTCCCTTTTGGGTATGTTTAGAATCTAATAATTTCCTCAACTGTGGATCGAGGCAAACTTGCCTCTCCTCCCCTTAAGGGGATCCGGACTCTCCAGCACCGGTCTGGACTGGGCGGGCTGTGCTTTGATGGAAGGCTTCTCGTCCCTCGTTTCCCCGCACGCAGGAACTGCCGTGCGACCAGGAAGGTGTGGTCCCAAGGGTGTCCCGGCGTGTCCAGAGCAGGGGTCCCGGGGTGTCCAGGGGCTGTTCCGGGGTGTCCAGGACAGGTGTCCCGGGCTGTCCGGGGGCTGTTCTGGAGTGACCCGTGCGCTTCCCTCACGTCGGCCCCGCGCCGGAGCACAGCGCCCCCGTGCGGCTCAGCGCGGCCCCGCCTGCACGCGGCCCGCCACGCCCCTTGGCCGTTAGCCACGCCCCCATCGCGGAGGCCCTGCGACCCCCCCGCCATGTCGGAGGAGAAGCCCAGTGTGAGGCGGGGAGAGGAGCGGGAGGAGCCGGCGGGAGGGGAGGAGCCGGCGGGAGGGGAGGAGCCGGCGGGAGGGGAGGAGCCGGCGGGAGGGGA